>NC_134867.1:55199072-55499072 GCF_049852395.1 Peromyscus maniculatus bairdii | reverse complement strand
GATTTAGCTTAAATACTTCTGAGTTTTACCTAAAGGTTGTTCAACAGACAACCGTGTGTAAGAAGATGTTTACAGTAATCAAATGGAATGAAAAGATGGACTGCATGTCTTTAGTTCTTGATTTTGGTGCTGAGGACTGGATCTAGGCTCTCACACATGCTGAATGTGTACTGGACAGCTCAGCTACCCCCTCAGCCCAGCAGATATTTTGTGATGGGAAAGATCAAGCTTTGGAAGGTGGTGATGCCCGGTGGGGTGCTGAGACTGCTAAGAAGCCCACTGGGAACAGGAAGAGAGAGACTGGACCTCTGAAGCCCAGAGGGGAGGTGCTGGGGCGGGTGCAGGAACCAGGCTTCTGGAACAGAAGAATGTACTGTCTCCTGGTTGGCTTGAGTGGGTTAATAATGCATTACACTATACACTTGCTGTGGCTGTCTGTATCTGTGGGCTTTCCTCTCAAACTAAAGGGATTTACAGGAAGAAATCTTGGCTTGAATGAAATAAGGAACCAACAATATGGGGATGGATTGCTTGATATTTCCAGGCCTGGTAAGACAAGCAAAATTAAGTTAGCTCTTTTTCTTCATTTGGCAAGAGAGAGGCTGTGTGGTGAGGGGTGTAGTCATTGTCTGTGAGCTCTGTCACCCTAGCAGGAGCAGCTCCTCCTCTTAAAGCAGGTGTTTGCAAGGCCTAGCTAGCAGGTGTGTATAATGCACTGTTCCAAGAGACAGTGGTCCTGTAGCTTGGGGACTAACTTGAAGTCTGGTATCTAAATGTTTTTAGTTTTCTTGCTTGTGTGTGCTTCTGCATTTGTGTGCTTGTGTGTGTATGTGTGTGTGCACACATGTGTGGTGTATGCGTGTGCACGTGTGTGCACATGCATGTGTGGCACATATTGTACGTGTGGGAGGGGAGGGGTAAATGTATGTACACCGTACATTGGCTCAAGTGTAGATATTGAGATGTCTTCCTCCATCCCTTTCACCTTTTATTTTTGAGACCGGGTCTCTCAAAGATCTGAGAGCTCACCGATTTGACTGGGCTTTCTGGCCAGCCTGCCTCTGCCTCCCCAGTGCTGGGGTTACAGGGCACATTGTGGGGTGCCCTAGCTTGTTATGTGGGTACTGGGGATCCAGACTCAGGTCCTCACACTTGTGCAGCAAGCATTTACCCACTGAGCCCTCTCCCCGGCCCTGTTTTTAGGTTTTGCTCCAGTGCGGAGCAGCTCAGAATTCCTTCTATCAGCAGAAACAGCCGAGAATTTACCCCCAGGTAAATTCTTCCAACACACTGCTTGCAGAACATGGCGCCTGCCTGCCCAACCCCCACCCCACCGGCAGAGGCCTCCCAGTACCTCCTGGCCAGGCTCCAGGGTGAGAAAAGCCAGCGCACGGCCAAGGCAGAGCCTGGACATGCAACTCCGGTTCTCCAGAGTCCAACTTCTCTCTCCCTCTTCCATCACTGAGCGAAAACCGGCCCTTTTCTGTTTATTTTCTCCCGGCACTGTTTAACATGGGAGCACAAAGAATGAGTGGGAAAGCCACAGCCATGTGGACCGAAAGGATCTCCAATCACAATAAACACTCCCAAAGAGGGAGGAAGATGGTAAGCGATAGATTTCCTCTCTAACATTCTTTCAAATAAATGCAGAGCCTTTGGGGAGGCAGCCTGACATGTTTCCACTGGGTGAAGAGGGTGGAGACAAGCAGCGCTTTGTGTACGGGCTGCCCGTGCCAGGACCCATTCCAGCCCAAAGTTTGGCAACTCCCTCCCGGAGGACACAGGGTCTGGAGCTTGTCCACAAGGCAAAGGCAAAGTTGCTGCCCCTGAAATCAACAAGGATTCCTTCCCTGTCGTTAGCCCTTGGCAATGTGACACTGAGCTCTGACATACTCTCTAGGACCTCCTGCATCCTCTCCAAGCTCTGTCTTTGGCTCGCTGAGAAATACCAGGATGGTTTAGGAACCTCAGCCACAGCAGGCTGCAACAGAGAGCAAGCCAAACCTAAATTCTGGGCCACCACATTTTGGAGATGCGTCCCCCTGAATGATGTGAGCAAAACCCACACGTCTTTAAAGCGGCGCGTGATGGTAGTGAAGAAGGGATCCTGGTTTCTCCAGCCGCTTCCACAGATCCATCCGTTCTAACGGCAGGGTCCATGTGTCTTTCTGCATTGCTCACTGTGAACACGGCATGGGCCAAGCTGCACGCTGGGGAGCCTAGAACACATCACCAACAAAAGCCCCTGTACTCTGCTGCTGCCAGAAGATGACATAAGAACACCATTCCTCAAGTGCCTCCAAGGAGAAAAACAAGGCTGGTCATGATGGCCCAAGCCTGTAAGCCCAAGACTCAGGAGGAGGAGGCAGGGGATTCACTGACAGTTCAAAGCCAACCTGGGACAGGAAGTGAGTGCAAGGCCAGCCTGAGCTACAGCGTAGGAGCCCTTCTCCGAAAGGTAGGCATGGGATGGAGTAGGGAGTTGGTAGCAGTGAAATATGCCTACAATTCCAGCCATGTAGAAGGGCTGAAACAGAGGGAATGACTTGAACCCAAGAGTTCTAGGCACCCTGGGCAAAACAGCAAGATCTCCAAGGGAGAGAAAAGATATGGAGAGCAGGAAGAGATGGGGAGAGAGAGGGAAGGCTGGAGAGATGGAGAGTTAAAAACATGTACTGCTCATCCGGAGACCCCTTGTTCAGTTCCCAGAGCCTACAGTGGGCAGCTCATGACCACCTGTAACTCCAGCTCCAGGGGGTCCAACTCCTCCCTTCTCTTTGGGCACCTGCATGCACACACATGCACATACACCTATACACAGTTGATTTTATATAAAATATAAAAAAATAAATCTTAAAACAGAAAGAAAGAGAATGAGAGCATAAGGAAGGAAGGAGAGGGAAAAAAGAAGAAAAGTTTCCGTCATTTTCAACATGAAAAGACACGCCCGGCCCCTCCTAAATCACGGAACAGTCCCACCAGATGACAAATCCTTGCCAATCTATCAAACTTCCATCATCAATGTCTTTGTTTGTTACTAAAAGCAACTGCCCATATGTTGAGTTGCAGGAAACAAGAAAACCTCAGCAGCTTTATGAGGTGACCTAGTGTTGTGATTAGTGCTGCCCCCTTGAGGTGTGTAGGGCACAAGCCTCCCAGTGTTGGGATTCTAGGCACTGGCCACCACACTGGGCTTTTCTTTTCTTTTCTTTTTTTTCATAGGTGCTCAGGATCTGAAGTTGTACCACAAGCATTTTAGCCACTGAACCATCTCCCCAGTCCCAGATTTTTCTGGGAAAATATTTGGCTTTATTTTACGTGTATGAGTGTTTTTGTTTGCATGGATGTGCACCCCATGTGTGCCTAAGTGTCCACGGAAACTAGAAGAGGGCGAGTCCTTTGGAACTGAAGTTACAGGTGGCTGTGAGCCGTCATGTGGGTTCAAGAAACCAAACTCGGGTCTTCTGCAAGAGCAGCAAGTGTTCTCAACCTCCTTCTAGTTCCCCAGCACCCCACCCCCATTTTTAATATTTACAGATTATTGCCTCATCTCCAAGGCTGAGGAGACCTTCCCTCTACAAAGAAAAAAGCCAAAAGAGATCAGAGCTAAGAGCCTTAGCCGTCTGCTGCAGCTAGCCTCTTCAGTCAAGAGAGACCTACTTCCTGAGTGTTTGTCTTTATATAGACTTTCTGTTCTGCCTTCTCATTGGTTGTAAACCCAACCACATGACCGCCTCATCACTGCCTGTCTGTACAGGCCTCCAGGTCTTCTGTGGTTGGTATTGAGATTAAAGGCGTGTGTCTCCATGCTGGCTGTATCCTTGAACACACAGAGATCTACCTAGCTCTGCCTACCAAGTGCTGGGATTAAAGGCGTGCGCCACGAACGCCCAGCTCTGCTATGGCTTGCTCTGATCCCCGGGCAACTTTATTTATTAACATACAATTAAAATCACATTTCAGTACAAACAAAATACCACCATATCCCTCTTTCACTGTCCAGAGAATATTTGTCCATTTGACTCTGCCCTACATGGCCCCTGATTCTCCCAGGTATACCCTCTTAGTCCTTTCCAGAGCCACTACAGTTCTTGAAGTGTACTCCTACCATAAACAATGCTATTGGTAGCCCATAATGATCTCTTTAAATGCCCATAATTCCCAGTACATCAAGGCAGCCCCTTGATGTATTCTAATTAGCCATGCTGTCAGCTCCTGCCACATGACCTGGCATCCAAATAAGATAGACCCAAAGCCATCAATCTCCTCGTACTGCCTCCGCCTCATCCCTGTGAGCCTATCCCCTCCCCCAGTGTGGCAGAAGGCAGTTTCTATAGAGTCTGTGTTGGGTGGAAGTCAGGCTTAACTTAGCCTGGGACCAGCATGCTAAGGCTCCTGGAACACACATGAAAAAAAACAAGGCTCTCTGCTTTAAAATGAACAGTTTCCCTTCCTTTCTTCTAGTTCTTCTCACCTTTTTAAAGTGGAAGAAACTTAATTGCAGGACCAGGAAAGGTCATCTTTATATATTTGAACACATGACTAAACAGCGTATGTCTAAAAAAATCCATTTCAAATAAGTGAAGTTCATGTCAGTTCCCTCATTTAGCCTAGACTAGAGGAGCACTTAAGATATTGCTGGGCGGTGGTGGCGCACGCCTTTAATCCCAGCACTCGGGAGGCAGAGGCAGGCGGATCTCTGTGAGTTCGAGGCCAGCCTGGACTACCAAGTGAGTTCCAGGAAAGGCGCAAAGCTACACAGAGAAACCCTGTCTCGGGCGGGGGTGGGGTGGGTGGGTGGGGGGGTGGGTGGGTGGGGGGGGGGTGGGGGGGTGGATATGGAAGCTGCCCTCCAGAAACTTGTTTTCAGAGGCTGCATTTTAGTTAACCGAGAGTTCTGCCACATTCCCCCAAACCAAGGCGTTACAACCCATAGCTACAAAGTTACTGTGCTGGCTAGTTCTCTATCAACTTGACACAAGCTAGAGCCATCTGAGAGTGGGGGAAACCTCAATGGAGACAATGACTCCGTAAGACTGAGCTGAAGGCAAGCCTGGAGAGCATTTTCTCAACTGGTGATTGATGTAAGCAGGCCCAGCCATAGTGGGTGGTACGTACCACCCTCGGCTGACTGTTCCGGGTTCTATAAGAAAGCAGGCTGAGCAAGCCATGGTGAGCAAGCCAGTGAGCAGCACCATGGCTCCTGCATCTGCTCCTGCCCTGACCTCTTTCAGTGAAGAACAGGGATGTGGGAGTGTAAGCCAAATAAACCCTTTCCTCCCCAACTTGTTTTTTGGTCACAGTGTTTCACCACAGCAATAGTAACCCTGACTAAGACAGGGAGTGAACTTGATTGTTTGATTGAACAATGGCCATAAGTCCCTGTAGGCTAGAGTGACTTTCCCAAGATGAATGGCTGAAGCCAAATCACAAGCCATAGAGCATCCATGGTCTACACATAAACACTCACCAGAGAGGTGGGTGAATTTGGAAGAAGACATTGACCACCCCTGTGGCAGCCATCTAGATAGGCTAAGGAGTCACAGGGCAGGTGGGAACTGCCTATGATCTCCTTGGCCAATACCATGGTAGGTAAGAAAAGTCTCTTCGTCAGCAAGTGGATGCTTTAGCTCAGCTACCAGGCGATGGGGGTGCTCCAGGGGAGAGGAAACCCTGAAACTCCCAGAAGCCCACTACTGGCTCCTCTCCAGAAAAATCATATCCATGCCTGTCCCTCTCCCGGCAAGGGTCTGAGGTGCCAGCAGGGTGTGCCTTCTGGAGAAGCAGAAGTCATCTCATGCACTTCCTAAGCTAAATCCACCTTCTCCTCTAGGAGACTCTGCGGGAAGAGCCGGCCGGCATTTGGGTCAGCTTCTGTGTTTTGAAGACTGCAAGCTTCCTCCAGTAAATGCCTTAGGTGAAGCGTGGGGTGGGGAGAGGGAGTGGGGCGAGGGGATGTTGTAGCTTCAGTTCACATGGAGAAAGCTGGAATTCACTGCAGCTTACCCACGAGGCAGTGAAGGACCCTTCCAGAGAGTTCTGAAGAGAACTACAGCCGTGCTGTTCTGCTGGGGACAAGCATTCCAGGGTGGCCGGTCCCCCTGCACACAGGAACGGCTCCCCCTGTGCTCTGGGCAGGGAAAGGGGCGTTTCAGATCCTGACGCCTTGACTTCCTGTGCCTTCGCTTGCTCAAAGGAAGCTGCAACACTTCTGAAATCTTTATGTGGAAGGAACTTCAGAGGAACAAGAGCCCGGCCTAATAAAGTCTGCTTAGGGGCCAGGCTATCAGAACTACACCCCTGCCCATCCATTTCCACAAGCCTTCAAAGCAAATGCGGTCTGACCCACAGCCATTTTGTCTGGCAGAGACACCTGTGCTCTCAAGGACCAAGGTAGCCAGACAAGCATCAGCACAGCACCTGTGAACTTCAAAAGGCGGCTAATCACCGCCCTTCCACGTCAACCACCAGCCCCCAGGTTGAAGATGAGTCACCGCCCACCCCCAGAGCTCCCCCAAAACACACATCTCCCTTGCTGTCCCCAGCAGTCACTTGAATCCATCCTAACCAAAGCAGGACCACGTATGAAAGGCCTTATGTGTAGCTTCATCCTCCATGTAAAAAGTTCCCGTGTTTTCTTCCAGCTAGCCAAGCTGTCTGTAATCAAAATCACATGGCCGCAAACCTTGGCTGGTATGAAAAGTTTTACCAGATGTATACGATTGACTAGGCTTGTAGCATTTGGCATGCCGCAATGGTCCCATTAAAGAGGGGCGAGCCGGGTCTGACTTGGAGTGTAGGTTGTATGCTTTGGATCGGTTATTTATTTATTTATTTATTTATTTATTTATTTATTTATTTATTTATTTAATGTACACTGAAGCTGTGTGTGACACTTAACCCTTTTTCAACAATCACAAGGATGTGGACCTCTATTTCAATCAACGCAGAACACCACGGCACACCATCCAACACTAAGCTGGATCCACGGCTCAGTGGTTAAGAGCCCTGGCTGCCTTTCCAAAGGACCTGGGTTTGATTCCCAGCCCCCCTCACGGCAGCTCACAGCCATCTGCAACCTCAGTTCCAAGAGATCCAGCACCCTCTTCTGGCTTCTGAAGGCACCAGGCACACATGTGGCGCACGGACATAAATATAGGCAAAACATGCATACACATATAAAGATACAAAATTAAAATGTTTGTGGGGCTGGGGAGATGGGCGAGGCAATCGAGTGTTTGTCGTGCAAGCATGAAGATTTGAATTGAACCCCCAGAACCCACATTTTAAAAAAAAATCTAGGTGTGGTAGTTGACACTTACAATCCCTGTCCTGGGGCTTGGCCTCCAGCCAGCCTAATGTGGTTGGTAAGCTGCCGGCCAGCGAGGGACCTGGCCAAAAGAAAAAAACAAGACATACAAGCAAAATAGACACACACACACACACACACACACACACACACACACACACACACCAAACCTATTTGACTATTTGAGCAAGTCCCCTTTGAAAATGTCTCCATCTTCTGAACCCAAATTAGGCCTCTTGGTCTTGACAAAGGCCGATGCTGTCAGAGCCTCCACAGTCACGTGGACTCGGGATGGAGAAAAGGCAGATGGCAATCATGGCTTCCACACACGGAAGACAACAGGCACTCCAGAGAGAGAGGGAGGTAATTTTAGGACAAAAAGAGGAAGTCCTGTACTACTGTAGATAACAAGATTTGAAATTCCAGTTCCAAGAGGGAGCAGATAAAATATGAACAGATTCAAGGCGTGCGCTCAAGGCACGGTGATGAAACCCATGCTGAGGTACATTCCTGACTTCTGAGACTGATAATGGGGAGGGAGAACAAGTCCCCCCCCCCTTATCACCCTCCCCTACACACCCACACTGGGGCCACCATTCTACAAGAAAAACGAACAGCCCACCTAAGGGCAAAATAATAATAGTCATAATCATAATCATAATAATAAATAGGAGGCTGAGGTGACCCTTAACACTCTCTGGGCCACAATGACCATATATGATACAATGTGTAGATAACACAGCTAACTATACAGTTAGAATTTCGCTTTAAAGGTATTCTTAAATACAGACTTCAGAAATTAGCTGAAATCTCTCACAGCATGTGACGGGAAGAAACATATGTTCTCAATCTGCGGGTTTAAATTGTTTAAGGATTACATCAATGAGCCTCCTCAGAAGAAAAACCAGGCCACCAACCCCAGACACAAGAGCGTAAGAGCGGCGATGGGTAATTCGACGTTCAAGCTTCACGTCCGTCCGACAACAAATCAGTTGTTAAAATTCTTTCTTAAATGGACTTTCATCCGGAGCCAAAGAAGTAAAACGTACAGGCACCCTGGGAGCTAGAAAGGCCTCGTTTCTTGTTAGAGGTGTGGCCTGTTGAGATGAACTGAGGCTGGAGTGAAGCCCCTAGGTCCCTACTACCCCAGGAGAGACAGCCAGAGAGGACAGTCCTTCTGACACTCACGAGAGCGAGTTCCCAGATGAGAATGCAAGTATTAGGCTCTGCATGGCAAGCCATGGAAGGTTCGGATCAGCAAATCATTGGGCTGTGGACGTGGCTCACCTGGTACAGTGCCTGTCTAGCATGCCTGCAGCTTGGGTTGGATCCCAGCCCCCCCATAAACCAGGAGTGCTGGTACGCATCTAGAATTTCAGCACTTGGGAGGTTTAGGCAACAGAATTAGAAGTCCAAGCTCATCTTCGGCTATATAGGAAGCTTAAGACCAGCCTGGGCTACATGAGATTGTCTAAAACAAACAAACAAACAAACAAACAAAAAATCCCAGAAAATTGCCAAGTGAGACTAGAGAACATACTCTTTATTTGTTTTTTGTTTTTTGTTTTTTGTTTTTTTGTTTTTTTTTCGAGACAGGGTTTCTCTGTGTAGTTTTGCGCCTTTCCTGGAACTCACTTGGTAGCCCAGGCTGGCCTCGAACTCACAGAGATCCGCCTGCCTCTGCCTCCCGAGTGCTGGGATTAAAGGCGTGCACCACCACCGCCCGGCGAGAACATACTCTTTAAAAGAGGAAGGTTGGAGTGTCACTCAATGACAGAGGACAGTTTGCTTAGTATGTAGGAGGCTCTCTGGGTTCAATCCTTAGCACACACGTGTACACACACACACACACACACACACACACACACACACACACACACGGGGAAGGTACCATAAAATGATCGAAGTAATTTTGGAGGCACGTGGTAAGTTAGGAAAACTGTGATAGCTCATGGGTTAAGAAGAAGGGTAAGTTGAAAATAAAAATGGATGAAGGAAGATTGCTACAGTAGAAATAACGAACTGGACCAAAGGCAAGCCGAGGTTATGCACAAAATGGGAAGAAGTGGTCCGGGCTGTAACTAGAATAAAAGATAAGGACTATCAGTCACCTGCACGGTCACCCTCAAAGCCCATCACCTGTCCAAAGCTGTCCTTACACAGTGTTCCCATCGGAACAGGAAAACGCTAACTCCCTGGTCGCAGTATGAATGAGATGTCCCTCATAGTCTCAGGCATTTGAATCCTTGGTCCCCAGCTGGTAGTGCCGTTTGGGAGGTTTAGGAGGTGTGGCCTTGCTAGAGGAAGTACATCACTAGGGGCATGTTTTTGAGGTTTCAAAGGCCTGCCCCCATTCCAGTGTGCTCTCTACTTGCTGGTTGTGGTTCAAAACGTGAGCCCTCAGCTCCAGCCACCACGCCTGCCTGCCGCCGCCACACTTCCCCACGGTGATGGTGATGGACGGTTATCCTTTTGGAACCATATACCCAAATAAGCCCTTCCTTCTATAAACGGCCTTGGTCATGGTGTCTTTATCATAGCAATAGAAAAGTACTTAAGATGGCCCCAGTTCACGGAGTGGGACACAGAGTCTGGATGACAGGCAGGCAGCCAATGTCACAGGCGTCACTGAGACCCCCTCGACTCTGTGCACTTTTCCATTGTGCTGCCGTTTCCGGTGCCCTGAGTCATCTGAAGGGAATGTGGACAGCAAGTATTTCACCTGGTTTTTTTCTCTTGTACGTCAGTCATATGAAGGTAAGGCTGAGCAGAAGAGGTGGCACATGCCTGGGAACACAGACTTTGGAAGGCTGAGGGGCAGTAAGCGTCTAAGGTCGGCTTGGTAGCGAGTTCAAGACCATTTCAAGCAGACAGACAAAAGAACCAAAAAAAAAAAAACAAAAAACAAAAAAACCTCTGAGACAAACACTCCGACAGGCTCCCAATGTGTTTCTCCTGTTTGAAAAATGGAATCCATTTATTTGTTTGTTTAGTTGGTTCTAGGGATCGAACCCAGGATCCCACACATGCTCTATAGCTGATGTACATACGTAAGCTAGGAAGTGGAGTCGTGACACTACAATAGAAATAACTCATTTAGATATTTATCAAATTCTTTTAAATTTTTTAAATATCATTGGAGGTCAGGGAGCACCAACCGCAGAGCATGCTTCGAGGTCGAAGGACAGTTTTCTGGAATCAGTGCTCTCCTTCGACCTTTACATGGGTCCTGGGGAGCAAACTCAGGTCATCAGGCTTCCTAGGCAAGCTCCTTTACCGGAGGAGCCGTCTTGGCGGCTTCCCGTCAGATTGCTGCTGAGATGATGCAATGACGACCTTCTCAGCCCATATCCCAGCGTTCTTACACATTAGGGACAAACGGCAGGAGGGAGGGGCCCTGCTCTTTCATGACGTCATTCTTTCACGGAGGACAACATGAGAAAATACTACCTTCCACGGGGAGGGACCTGCCACAGGACCAGAGACGACAGATGGGACCCATGAAGCTCCGCGTGGCATCAGGTAGGGACAGTAACTTACCTGAAGAAACCACAGCGAAGTGTGCTGTACAGATGAGGAACCTGAGACTAGGACCCTGAGTATCTCCAGACAAGGGGGTGCCGAAGAACTCTACAGAGGGGCCTGGGTGCTCACACATACCCTCTCCCTGTGGGTTAGCTGCAGATGTTTTGCTTTTATTTCAATCTTTCTCCTTTGCTGAGACGGATTTTTTTTTTTAATCAACCCAGAGTCTTGCATAGGCTAAGTAAGCATGGGATTTTTTTCCCCCAATGTCTATTACTTATCTAGAGATAAAAGTCCATTGGAACAAATAGCTCCCCATTTGTTCAAAACATCTTAGGATGTCTGCCTCTTGACTAATAAAATGTAGCATTTTGATCTTGGATGTTTCCCCTTGCCAATGAACATATGCAACTTTTGAAATTTGGCTTCTTGGCTTAAATTAAGTTTTTAATGCCTCCCCACTCTTTCTCTCCCTCCCTCCTTGCCTGTCTTCCGTCTGAGAAGAGCTGGGCAGCAGCAGGTCTATGACAGAGTGCAGTTCTGTCTGTAGATATTAACTTAGAAGGATCCCCAGGACTGGGGCAATAACGCAGTCAGTAAAGTCCTCGCCAAGCAAGCATAAGGACATGAGTTTGGATACCCAGCACCCACATAAAAAAAAACTGGGTGATGTGGTACTCCCCATGTTGGTGAGGCCAAGGCAAGAGGATCCCCAGGGCTCGCTAGCCAGTCAGTCTAGCCCAATCAATGAGTTCCAGGTTCAGTGAGAGACCTTGCCTCAAAAAATAAGATGAAGAGTGATTGAGAAAGACACCCAACATTGATCCCTGGCCTCCACACACGCGCACATAAATACAGACACAGACACAGGGTTGGGGGAGGAGAGATCATTTCTGATAGGTCCAAAGGGTCACGTCTCCATAGCCACATGAATCTTAGCTGATAGAGAAACTAAAGATGCCCTGACCCAAAGGATTCCCCTATGCTGCCGGGGGTAGGAACTCACAAGATTTAAATTCGTCATTTTCTCAGGCGTGGAAAAAAATGTTTAACACTGTCAGCGCAGGAAATTGAAAAATTCCCTTCCCAGGAGACTGAGAACGATGTGACGGGAGGGAGGGGGTCTCCTTGGAGGGAGAGGACAAGGTTGGCCTTTGTCCCTTCTATAATCCTATTAACTGGCTCCTTGAGGAATCTGGTGAAGTGGGTGGCTGGGAGATAGCAGGCCTTTGATGTTAAGTGTCCCTTACCCAGGGTGGTGAAACTGTAATCTCGGACCCCGAGGCCTCCTAAGCATAGTCAAACAATGGGCAAGAGTGCCCTCCTAGGAGCCCCCTCCCTTGACGGCCTGCTGGGCCAGGGAGCAGTCTTTGCAAGATGCTCCTTAGAGATATAGCTCAAGGGGGCTCACCTTCCCCAAGTGGAAGCAATTTACTCCGCTCGCCGGGCTAGGAGGTTGACCCCAAGGGTTTAAGTGAACTCTTCAGCTGCTCCCTTGCCCTGACAAAGACCCCAGGCTCCCTCTCACAGCAATTATAATCAACCTCAAGATGTCCTTCCAGGAACAAAGGATGCCGAGACAACTGCTCTTCATTAGCCAGCAAAATTAAATCAAAACCTATTGTGTGCCCAGTGCTCATTGGCTGGCGGCAACTTGGTCCCCTGTGGCTTTCTCTCCATCTACATGAGTGGCTATGCTTTTTTTGGTCTAATATTCCCACCAATTACTGATGAAGGGATGTTAAAACTTCCAACTGCGATTGGGGATTTACCAGAGACCCCCTTAAATTCTGTTCCTATTCCTTCATGTATTTAAGCTTCCTGATGAGGTGTATCAGTTTATTATTGTTCCATGTTTTTGGGAAATCTCCACTTTCCTTTCTGATAACTTCGATCATCTTGAAGTCTCCTTAATCATGTGTTTATAGCCACTCCAGCTCTCTAAAGCATACTGAGACTTTCTTGTTTGTATATTTGGTTGTCTTAGCTTTTTTTTTTTTTTTTTTCTTTCCCTTAATCAGTCTCTGTAGCCCAGGCTGGCCTAGAGCTCACTATGTAACCCAGCTTGTTCTGAGTTCACAGTTCTCTTGCCTCGGCCTCCCGAGTCCTGAGATGACATGCATGAGCCACCATGCCTGGTCAGCACACTGTTTTCTATGACGTACAACCCCCCATCTACCTACTTTTTGAATTTATATTTAAAGTCATTATTTAGCTGGACCTCCCCCAACTAGAACCAGCCTTTAGGTGGAGGTGTTTTCGCCCATTTATATTTACTGTTGATTATCAATGTGTTTGCATTTAAGCCTGACATCCTAATTCATTTTCTGTTGATCCCACCCATTTTAAAAGTCTCTCTGCTCCCCCTGTCTTCCTTCCTTCAGACGAATTAAACATTGCTTAGAATTCCATACTTATTTTCCCCCTACACACATTAAAAAAAAAAAAAAACTATGTCTCTGCATTTCCCCCCAGAACTAGTATGAGTCTTGAAAGAACAAAAACAAATAGCTTGCACCTTCCTGCCGTCTCCGCTGTCTCCACCGTCCCGCTGCTGGGACACCACACAAGAAACTGGTCAGAGGGGCTTGGCAATCTTTGGAGTGATCCTAAATTCCTCAGTCCTCTTCACTTCCATCTTGGGAATTTTGGTCTCTGGGTAGGTCTCTTCTATTACTGTCCTACCCTCTACAAGGGAGATCTCTCTCTCCTCTCTCTCTTCTCTCTCTCTCTTTCATCTCGTGGTGTCTGTCTGTCTGTCTATATGGCTCTGAGCACAGGAGCTGGTGGAGGAAGCCAGATCCCCTAGAGCTGGAATTACGGGCACTCGTGAGCTGCCTGACGTCGGAAACGGAACTCAGATCCTCTGGAAGAGCAGCAGGCATTTCTTAACCATGGAGCCATCTCTCCAGCCCTACTGCTGCTCTGTGCAGCATACAAAAATAAAAATTAAAATTAAAAAAAAAAATCTGCTGGGCGGTGGTGACACACGCCTTTAATCCCAGCGCTTGGTAGGCAGAGGCAGGTGAATCTAAGTCCCAGGCCAGCCTGGTCTACAGAGCGAGTTCCAGGACAGCCAGGGCTACACAGAGATAAATAAATAAATAAATAAATAAATAAATAAATAAATAAATAAATAAATAAATTCTAAAACTTAAAAACAAACCCCTCTGGTTTCTGCCCTTTCATTTTGTTTCAGCGCAGCTGTTCCGCGGACCTCCTCTGCGCTCACACAGGACTGCAAACCTTTTTTCTGAAAATATTGCTTTGTTCCCAAACCCAGATTCAGGCCTGGCGAGAACTGAGTGAGTAGATTAAAGGTTTGTGTGGAGCGCCCTCTTGAGGCGGCCTTTACAAAGACATCGAACACCTCCTGTGGGGATTTCTCAGCCTCTGCACTAGCCGAGCTAATAAAAATGGATCCGAAGGGGTAGCGTCTAGCAAGCCTGTGCTATCCCCTCACTAGAAGTGAAGTCCTTCTCTCCGAAGTCGAGATAATCGGTGGCAGAAAGACACAAAATCACGATGGCTGACTAAATGCGTTTGTGTATAAAAAATAATGAAAAGCTGGAGGTGGGCTGACCAAGAAGGTAAATGACTGCAGGGTTTCTGAGCGTCTCCACTAGTATTATTAGATAGTGGTCCTTATCTTGAAGACACGGGGGCATGGTGGGGCCCTAGATGTGAGTGTGCCACAGTGCTTAAGGGATGTGTTTGTGTATTTGTTTTTGGTTTTGAGACAAGATTTTGCTTAGTTAGCTCAGGCTGGCCTTGAATTCACCTCCTAGCTGAGTGTGGGTTGTTGAAATGCTGGGGCGACTGTCTTGTGCCTCCCCTCTAGGCTGAGTGTAAATATCAGCTCTGCCACAGAGCAGTTTGTGATCTTGGTAAGCACTCCACCCACCCAGGTCATGCACACAAATGTAGGTGATGGGAGAATCCATTTCAGAGGGCTTTGAAGAGAACCGAGTAATAAAATATACATATAGACCTCTGTACTAGGAGCTAAAAGCATTATCTGAATTTATGGGATTTATTAATGAGAAACAAATAGGATCCTTTTTTTGTTTTTTGTTTGTTGTTGTTGTTGTTGTTTTGGTTTTTGTTTGGTTTTCCAAGACGGGGTTTCTCTGTGTAATAGTCCTCACTGTCCTAGAACTTGCTTTGTAGACCTTGAGCTCATAGAGATCCTCCTGCCTCTGCCTCTGCCTCCCGAGTGCTGGTGTACGCCACCATGCCCAGCTCAATCCTTTTTAAAACATTATCACATTGGTTTCTTATATCCCTGATCATTGAACCCTTTCAACTTAAATTTAGAAAAACAATTTTCTAGAACCTTGTTGTCATCGTAGACTAAGTTAGAACAGCAGCCAATGAGTGTCATTCAGGCGGCAGGCCCATGACTCATGACCAGCGATGATGGGTCAGGTCAAACCTTAGCTCAGTTAATGCTGTCAGCAGCGTTAGAGATTGTTTGCCCTGCTGTGTCCTCCGCTCCTGACATGATGCTGCAGATGAGACTGTCTGGATTTGGGGGTCCATCCCAGGCCCTTTCATTTGCCAGCCTGGCATGAGCAGCGGTAACGCTCTTCTGTGAGCTTGGCCACGGACGGGCTCCGTCGGCTCTGAGCCTCCTCCTTGATAGGTTTGCTTGGTGACCCCTTTGCTTAAGCCTCCACCTCTGCTCACGTGTTCAAGAGAAGCTGGCAGGAGAGGGTGAGATTTGAACCAATCGAAAGGAAAAGGAGGTTGGAGACACAGGTCTGAATGCATCCAAAGGGAACAGACCGGGCAAAGCGAGACAGGGGACTGGGGGTCATCAGGAAGGTAGAGCAAGGCTCTGATGCTGCAGCCTTGCAAGACACCAGGCATAAAGGACCAAGACCTGTGGGTTAAGACAAACCTGTGCTCTAGACAGGAGGGGACAGTGGGCGCACTGTTTGACGGTCTCACGGGAGCTTTAAGTAAAGCAGCTACAACGCCAGGCCGTGTCCTGGGCCCAGGGCAGAATGCACAGATGGTTTCTTTCCCTCTGTTGCCCGCACGTGCGCCTGGGTGGAGACAGAAGTATTACACTCCACTCTGCGGCCACCAGGACAATGCCAGGCTCATCCTCCGACATCCGAGTGCCTCTGACATGTTGGTTCTCTGGAGGGCAGATGTACTTGGGGAGATGTGCAGAAATGTCCAGGGAGAAGCACACACGGTCTCAGTGGGGGATTCAGATTTGTTCTAGATAATCGGGCAGGCTAATGACCTCCCTACTGGGAATGTGTCCGCCCAGTCCCACAATGAGAAAAGAGTGATCGAGGCACTGTGCCCAGCGAGAGCTTCGACCGCAAGCAGCCTGTGTGCATTTTCCCACCTTCCTCTTGGGACCTGGGAAGGCCTGGGACAGTCTCCAAGGTGTAAACAGAAGCCACACACTCCATTTCCCCAAAGTCTCTCCATCACACATCCTCACATCTTCACAGGCTCTCGATAGGAAACTCAGAGAGACAGTGATAACCGGGAAGCTTTGAAAATGAACTCGAACCTCCAGTTCCACCCCCGACCTTTGTTTTGGTGGGGGTATCATAGTCACAGCAGCCACTGGCATCAGGATTGCTGGTAAATCTGTGGGGGTGTTGTTCTTTGGTTTGCTCTGTAGCGGCGTGGGGGGGATGGGAGAAAAGAGAAGCGGGTAGCAGCGGGTGAGAAAGGTCTAAAGAGGAAAATCTTTAGTTCTGTTTGGTTTTGTAATTAGTTTTTGAGACAGGGGTCTCATGAAACACAGGCCGGTCTCCAACTTCCTGGTTAGTCAAGGATGGCCTTGAACTTCTGCACCTGCTGCCTTTAACCTTCCCAGTGCTAGGATTACATGTGTGTACCACCACACCCTGCCCTGGGAATGGAACCCCTGGCTTCAATCACATTAATCCACATACTCTACCAACTGAGCTATACCCCCCAGACCCACTTCTACTTAAAAAACAACAACAACAACAACAACAAATTTCCAATAATTACAGCTCATACCCTATGATATAATAAACCACAGTGACCCCACACACACATACACACACACCTACTCATAAGGTGGGCAAGGTTGTCTAGTCTTTCCTCCCCACCTCCTTCCCTGTTCTGTTTTCTGACTTTGACATTACAGAATGCTCCCCAGGCCTACCACAATGCCAATCTAGCAGACAGGCCTCAAGTTCCAGCTTTGCGACAGCGTCCTGACCAATGGGCTGCCATATTTCCTCTTTCACCCAGACCCTTTGGTCTTCAAGCCAACAACTGCAGGACCTTCTTACTTTGAGAACTACGTCCTTCATCTTGGGAAATCAAAAGCTGAACTGGCACCGAGAGCCACTAATGTTAACTATGTGAGCCACAGGAGATCCCAAGGTACTAAGTGACATCAGTAAGTTTGTGACTAAATGTCACACATCTGACGACCACGCCAATGGTCGTGCGATCTCGGCATCAGTTCCCTGAGAGCAAGAACAGTGAATGTGACTGACCTTCACTGTGTCTCAAATACAGTCAACAGTGTGTCATTGTGCAGAGGACCTGCCGTTTCCGTGACCCATCTCATTGCATTACTCCAGGTAGCGAGGACGAAGACCACAAAGCTATGTCGTCACAGACAGCTCTGGAGAATACCAGGTGCCAGACCTGCCACAGAGGATAATTATTACAGTGGTGACAGGTTTGACCAGGGACACATGCTGATCATTCAGGAAGTACCCAGGCAATCAAGTCCATTCCCAGAGTCCACATTTCCCTGGCATGGACTCTCAAATGGTGCACTGTTATAATTCTTGATCAGTCACTAGGTACTAAAATGAATAATGCTAAAAAGCCTGTTTTACTACACGAGAAAGTAGAAAAATCTAAGGGTCTTCTTGGGTTGCGATCGTAACTGTGGGCATGTGAGAAGAATCAGAGCCCTGTAGCAGTGTTCAGGGGGCCGGTGAAAAATCAAGGAAAGGGCCAAGAAGCCCACAAAGACCCTCTGAGATGTGCTTGTTTGTGGGAAGACAGCTTTGATGTGACAGGGACGTGTGACCCTCAAAGAGAGATCAAAGAAAACCCTGTGCACCCCCAAGAGACCTCCACCTGCGGTAAGAGCTGAAGAATGAGGAGTGGTTCGCCAGGTGCAGTCTGGGAAGAGGGAGGGCACATTTAAGAGTGATGTGAGAAATAGGCAAGGGAGACAGTAGACTTGGAGTGCGCAACTGCGGAACATAGGGAACTAAACAAAGCTGAGCCTAGGATTAGAGTTTGGCGGTCACGAAGACATTGCTGCACTTCAGGACCGGCAGGCTGGATGCCGTCCCTACCCACAATGCCTGGGTACATGGGAACTCGCTGTTACCCTGAACGCACTCTCCAAACTTCACACATGGTCACATAAAGTCTGAAGCCGGCGTACAAAAACCTTAAAAGTATTCCTGTGCCCAAAAATACTCCATGTGGCAGGTGGGTGCATTGTAATGTTTGATTCAGTGTGAGCTGGAAGATTTCAATTAAAAAAAAAAAAGTTCCTTGGGCCTGAGGCTCAAAAACCTTGAGATGATGTCAGGGCGGGGCACCCTGGGAGAGGTGTGAGAATGACAGACAGCCATGAGTCCTGCGATGAGGAGAGCATGGTGAGGGTAAGGAAGTGGGGAAGTGGGACCTCCTCAGACGCCAGGCCTGTGAGCTGGGGTTGTATTTCCTGTTTATTCTTTGGTGCTGAGGATGAATCCAAAGCCTCATGTGTGCCAGCGAGTAGTTTACTACTGAGCCACACCTCAGACTGCGTGTGTGTGTGTGTGTGTGTGTGTGTGTGTGTGTGTGTGTGTGTGTAAGAGAAAGAGGGGGGAGGGGAAGGTGGAAGGAGAGGAAGAAAGACAGACAGTGTGCAGGACATCGGTCGTCTCCCTCTGTCAATCTCTACTTTGTCATCTTGGGACAGGGTCTATCACCCAACAGGAAACTCACTATTTAGACCAGGCTAACCAAACAGCAGGCTCTTGGGATCTTCTTTGTGTGGGCTCCCCAATGGTGAGTCACGGGCATATGTATCAGTGCTCAGTCTTTTACCTGAATACTAGGGATTTGAACTCAGGCCTCGAGTTTATAGAGCAAGGGCCCCTACCCCCAACCAGTACCCCCTGGCTGGCTCCTATTCTTGAGAGATAGGATAGGCATGTACGTGTCTATATGTGTACGTGAGGGTATGGAAAGAGATGTAGGGTAGTACAAGGAGAAAGCTTGGAGATTGTCACATCTCTTAGGAAGACATAGGAATTCAGGGACCAGAAGCATGGTGGAGGCACTCAGATTTAAGGGTCTTTTAGTCTTTTGCTTTGTTTTGATTTGATTTGTTTTGAGATGGGGTCTGAGGAGTCCCAGGCTATCCTCAAACTTGCCGTGTAGCTGAGGATGAGTTTAAACACCTGATCCTCCTGCCTCTGCCTCCCAACTGCTGGGGTTACGGTATGCACCACCACACCTGGTGATCTTTGGTGTTTTTTTTTTTCCCTTATGCATATCAAGCTTAGATCTTTATATGAAATTCCATCCCCTGGTCAATGGTGTTCTAATATTCAAGTGATATTCTAGAATATCCCATATTCTAGCCAAAGATAGCTTGAGGTATTTAGAGAACCCAAATTTTAGGGGAGGTACATGAAAATACATCTGGAGATAAAGCAGGTTTGGGACTGTGCTGCAAGATGGGTCGAACAGTCTTTGCCTCAGAAACCCCTGGCTGTGACCTTATTTGGGAAAAGGACCTTTACAGATGAGGTTAAGCTAAAGATTCCAAGGGCTCCGAGATTATCCTAGAGTCTGGGCAGGCCCTAAGCCTAAGAAGACACATGTCCTCCTAAGAGACAGGAGAAGGAAGTGGAGCTGGAGGCAGCCATGTGAGGACATGAATGAGTCATCCAAGAGGGAATGGCCAGATTGTTCTCTTCTCATTTTCACTCACTCCTCACAGGCCAGGTAGCTCACCAAGTCCTTCTTTGGGCTCCCTGGCTTGGGCAAGGGGACCACACGTTTTCCTGTCAGACGGTAGAACAGTCTCTTCAAAGCCTGCCTGTGGACCGGTCGCTCTGTAGCTCTCTGAAGCCAAGGGGACTTGATTAGGGACAAGAGGTGGTGAGGAGGAGGGGCCCTGGAGCCTGGAGTGGTGGGGAGGAGAGGCCCTGGAGCCTGGAGTGGTGAGGAGGAGGGGCCCTGGAGCCTGGAGTGGTGGGGAGGAGAGGCCCTGGAGTCTGGAGTGGTGAGGAGGAGAGGTCCTGGAGTCTGGAGTGGTGAGGAGGAGAGGTCCTGGAGTCTGGAGTGGTGAGGAGGAGGGGTCCTGTAGAGGCCCTGGAGCCTGGAGTGGTGGGGAGGAGAGGCCCTGGAGCCTGGAGTGGTGGGGAGGAGGAGGGACCCTGGAGTCTGGAGTGAGGACCTGTCCTGGTGAGAGATCTGAGAGCAGCTGGTAGAAGGGCGGAGAAGAGCTGCAAAGCTCTGGACACATTTGAACCGGACTTTCCCTAAGCCCCGAGAAGGAAAAGCCCTGAACTCCTTATCTCTTCATCTTGCCATCTCCCCCCCCCCCCAAAACACGGGCACAACTTCAGTATTACCCTTGTTCCTCGGGGTTGGGAAGGGACGCTTGGACGTCTGAGTCTATGCAGCCCTAGGTCAGCATATGCTTTGAGTACCTGCTGAGAGGGTGAGCTGAATCCCAGTTGTATGCTCTGGGTACAGAAGGTCCCCTTTTGTAATTACACAAAGGAGAGGTCAATGTTAGTGGCTGCTCTGACTTCTCGGGGTTCACCCTGGCCTCAGTCCCCAGCATATCGCCAACCGGGTCCCAACGATCTTCAACAAGCAGTAGCAATCAATCCTCTGCCTCTGTAAGGATGCTCCGTTCCCTGGAGCAGTCCATGTCCCCTTCCCCCCTTCCATGTCCCTTTCCAGTCCTCTAAAGTTCACTGGATTAATTTATGATGTATTATTTTATTTTTAATTCTTGCATAACTAAAAATCAAACCAAGAGCCAAGTGTGGTACACACACCTGTAATCCCAGCTCTTGGGAGGTGGAAGCAGAGAGATCAGGAATTCTAGCTCATGCATGGCTGGCTACCTATGGAGACAGGGACAAAGGCCAGCTTAGGCTATATGAGACCCTGTATTAAAGCATTAAAATCAAATCAAGAGAGTTTACAGTTGAGGTCAGCCATGGCAGGGCAGGGACCAGAAAGAGTAAGCAAAAAAAAAAGGCTCTTTCATTTTTCTCAGACTTTGAGCTTGAACAGCAGGCCCTATTCCTTTCTAGGAGAGTTAATGTTTTGTTATAAGAAGTTACAATACCATGGTTCCACAATCCAAAACATACTTGACACAATGAACTTGACAGGATCAGCCAGACGCCTAATCTACTTTCAGTTATCTTGGAAATGATCCAAGAGGCAGGCACCTTTATCCCCATTTTTATAGATGGGGAAATCAAGGCTTAGAGGAAGGGAATTCCTAGCATATACAAGAACTGAGAAATCTTCAGTCCAGGTGAGGCAGGTATAAAGCCTGAACCACTAGCCATTAGCCTGTCCTCTCCAGGCAGGGTTGGGGTGGGATGGGATCTGCAAGCGTGGTTGACCACAGCACCGGGAGGACCCAGTGTGGTCACTATTATTATTGGGGACATTCTGTTAGTGTCAGGGTTTAACATTCCCGTGAAAGCTATCCAATACCTTCACGCTGTAAAACTCGGTTGGGTCCATGAGCCTTGGGGAAAAAAGAAAACAAAGTCCAAACCAGGACTGTTGATCTTACGTCACAGCTTTTTTTTTTTTTTTTTTTTTTTTGGCTTTTTGTGACCTGTGTCTCCTGGGCCTGCGGGACTGTTAACCAGCCCCTGTGGCTGCCGGACTCTGCCTTGATGGGAGACCCAGGGAGACTGTGCCTCCGCAACCACAGCTCAGCTTTCTTTCCAGGGGCTTCAGGCAACTCAATACCCTCAGCCAACAGTAGCAGCGCCTGCCCCTGCACTTAGCTCTATTTTCATTGGCTCCCGACTGCCCTTGCAGATTTGAACCGATTCCTTTGGGGTTGTTTCCTTAGTAATAATATCAATTCTCTGGTGGGGGGCAGGGGGAGGTGCTATCAAGTTCTCTGCAAATCAGATGAAAAGTCATGGTCTTTATCAAACAGAGGACTAAATGTGTCCAAAATGCTGGGCAGAATCCCACCATGTTCATAGTGACGGAGCTTGAGGCTTGGGTGCTGGCTTGCGTTCCGACCGGCTCTAACACTGAGCTCTTTTGATGGCTCCATCCCAGAGAAGGGCGCACACACACCATTCGGCTCTCCTGCTCACGCCATGCACCGTCCAGAGCTACACTGTGCACACATGCATTGTGGGAAGCCTTTGTCCCCCCTGCCCATCCCATAGGCACTGCTTTTGTAGACCTTCTTTTCTTTTCAAATAGAAGGTAGTTTTTGTTTATTTGAGATAAATACAAAATAGGTAATAAAAAGGGCAGGGGGCAGAGGAAACTTGCTAAGCGTCTACGACAACACAGTCTTTGTCTCTTCATTTCTTTCCCCTGTCTGCTTGGGGCCATCCCTGGACTGCGATGTGCCCTTCCCCTCACCCCAAATTCAGACACTCCGCAGGCCTTATCCAAAGAGTTCACTTCCCCACTGTCTCTGGATTTCTCTGCCAAGCAGATCCTGTTGGTCCCACCCTGGGGAAACAGAGCGCACAATAAATAGCATTGTCTCTCAATAAAGCTCGAGACAGAGGAGCCATTCAATAGTCCAGGACAAACGAAGGAAGAGTCCCCTGTGAGCCCGGATGTCACCCTTCTGGTTAGAACTTTCATTAATCCGACATCCCTCAATCACCCAACATCACTTCCAAATCTTTATTTTACCTTAGGGAATAAATGACAGCCGTCATTTCCTGAGTGCTCAGCCTGTGCTGAGCCCACTGTGTCCTGCATCACACAAAACAGATGATATTCTCATTATACGGACCAGAGAGCTGCTGCTGTGACCACCTCCCTCCTAGAGCTCAGGACAGTTAGGTCTCCATGAATAACCCACAGAGGCAGGGGTGGGACCCGTGCCCTGACACCAGCCCTCCTCTTCCTTCTCATCCCATTTGCACCCAGGAGTGTCTCCACGACAGACTCCCGATGTCCAGGGCACACCCTAGGATGCCCCAAGTTTAATCCCCAGGAGGACCCACAAGGAGAGGACCGCCTTCCACAAGTTGTCCTCTGGCGTCCACACACCCCACGGCATGCACACTCCCCATCCTCCTCACACAAAATACATGAGTATTGAAGACACGGTTCAACTGTGGTGTTATCTCAAAGACCCTCCATTTGAAGAGCGTGATGATGGTCCAGGGATGGAGACTAAAGTCAGCAGGAATTCGAGTGGGCCTTGAAGGAAATGAACCACCACTGCCGTATTCTGGCTGACGTCCAAAAGTGGGGTAGTTGGCAAATGATTTTGGTTGCGGTCATTCCTATGCTTAGTTGATCTTTTTTTTTTTAAATGCTTATTAAGTGACATCCATAGCGTCCACCATCAGGTGGAAGTATTTGAGTTGTCAAAGCAAACCCGTGTCTCTCAAGCCTCACATTCCAGGTAGCTGTGACCACGGATGCTGGCCTCTGTCCGGAGGAACTAATGGTGAACGCAACTCATAGCTCATGGAGCAGCCGCTGACTTTGGTTTTTCTCTTTTGTATTTAGTAAGCACCTTTCTAAGTGAGATTCATTCGGCCAGTCCTTCTCTGCCCAGGGTCAAGTGCAGCAAAGATCTGCTTAAACCCTCCTTGCCTCTGTGCACTTTGACAAGAGCCCCACATCAGAAAAGAGCTGAGTTTTGAGTAACTATATTCTGTCCACTGGCTCTCAGTGAATTATCTGCGTTCCACTAAATACATGTATATATGTAGCTATCGATGTAATTAAGATTTTTTAAAAATATATTATTTTATGTGTATGGGTGTTTGGACTATACGTATGTTTGTGCACCATGTGCATGTAGTCAGAAGAGGCATTGCATTTCCAGGAACTGGAGGTACAGATGATAGTGACCTACCATGTGGGTGCTAAGTATGGAAGCTTGGACTTCTGCAAGAGCAGCCAGTGCTCTTAACGGGTAGGCCCTCTCTCTCCAGCCCCTTTCTCTTATTTTTTGAGAGTCCCTAGCCCAGAGTGGGCTCCAACTGGCTGTATAGCCGAGGATGTCCTTGATCCCCTGATTCCCCTGCCTCCACCTCTGTCTGAGTGCTAGGATCACAGGCTTGTGCCACCACAACTGGTTTATATGGTCCTGGGATTAAACCCAGTTTTGTATATGCTAAGCAAGCATATACATATTCTGTCGATTAAGATACAGTCCCCACCCCTTCAATATTAATATTCTAATAGGAAAGTTGCTTTCAAAAAATAGAATACATTTGACTGTATAGTAGAAATGCTTCTTACATTTTATTTGTAATTTCCAAAGGCTGTAAAAGGTGAACTGCATTTTGCACTGTTTACCTTCCTTCTATTTATTGGTCACACCTGACAGTTCTTACGTTGAGTCTGACAGGAACATCTATGGGTGGTCAGACTTATAAAGTAAGCATAAAGATTGGTTCAGAAAACCATTTAAGGGCAGCTGGGGACGTATTTGTGGGATTATACATGAGTTTAAGAATAAAGAAAATGTATTGTCATATTTTGCTTTCAAATCATCTCTTCTATGCCTGAGACCAGAGATTCTTCAAAATCAGGTAATTCCACCCGAATGCCTGTTGCTTTTGGAACCTTGTTATAAGGATCTCTGTTTGTAGGACACAGAAATCATAGGAAAAATCCTTGGAAACCCTACACTTGAAAAAGAACTGTCTCACTGTTGCGAAGTCAGCTGAACCCTGGTGTTTTGGAATCTAAATAAATGTGTTGCTGGCTAGGAGAGGGCAAAAGCATGTATCGACTATTACATAAGACCTGTTTTAATTTCCATTATGAAGAAACTACTAATTTGAACCTGCCTCCGTGAGCTGCTTTTACACTCACTTTCTGGTGAAGTGCAATACACCCCTGCATTCTAGCGCACGCATCCTAGGTGACAGGATGCTGCTGATCTGTCACGGGTTCCATTTGACCTCAGGCATAGTACTGAGCACTTGGTGAATGGTGAAGAAATTGGTGTCTGAAGACATCTGTCCTTGCAACATTCTCCTAAAAGTCCTCCTGTGGGAGCAGGCATTAGCGGGCACCAGAGGCCTTTGCTATGGGGAGGCTGTCCACACCTGCTAAAAAAGCCCTGTCCTGCCCTGCCTCTGGAACCCTCCGCTGGCTCAACTTCAGGTGTTTTGCTTTTCTACGACCCACGATTGTGGTCAGTTGGCTCTATGCCTCCAATCGCATGTCCTGTTCATACTAAACACATGTGTGTGTAGTTACTTCCACATGGACAAAACAAAACTCCTATTAGCATGGCGATTGGAGGTAAAGATTACTACCTTTTCCCCTACGCATTTTTTTTTCCTGACTGTAAAAAGAGGCATTGCAATGATAAGTGGCTGAGGCCCGACCCATCTGTGACCACTGTGGCTCTTGACCTAGCCTGCTTCACTGGGAGGTGAGGGGGAGGGGCGTTGGAAATGTGAGTGCAATCCTCTGCAAAGGATCCTTTAAAAATTCAGTTTGGACTTCACACAGTTTTAAAAAATAGTCTCTGTCTAGCAATCCCTTCTATTCAATAAGATCCTCCTCACCTGGGATCAGCAGAGCACCACCGAAGAAGGAATAGTCAGGTTTTTTTTTTTCTTCTAACTGTGCAAACTGACCGTCTTAGGTATCTGAAAGTCTCAATTATGTCTAGAACTGTGGACACTTTGGTGGTTTAAAATTTGCATGAAGCTTATGGAAGTTGTCCTTAGAAACTATATCAGGGCATAGCCTGCATAAAAGTCTAGTTAATAAAATGCATTTTATATTTTTATAGTTCACGGTTTTCACTAAAGCATACTAATAGGCATTTAATCTACTTGTATCCTACTGGACCGGAAAGAACTAATTGTAATGGTACAAGAGTGGGAGCCAATGAGCCCACATTTTGCTCCCATACAGCTTGTGATTCGAGTCTTTTCTTGCGTCCGTGGTTGTGAGCCTAGCACTTAACGGCTGCGCCATCTCTCCAGACCTCTCGTCTTCTTCCCTGTTAGAAACACCCTGGGAGAGAGCCGTGTGCCTGGGAAGAAGTGAGAGTTAAGCCTGACATCTCTCACACGCACTCAGCGGTGCGATGACGGCCTCGAGAGCAGATCTCACGAGACCCGCTGGCCGCCGCCGCCGCCACCACCACCACTCTATCATCCTAAGCAGCGCTCCGGGAGAGCGTGCATGCGGGTCAAGAAAATGATTGCACTTGGTGCCCCTGTGAGCGCGTGGAGTGCTCCCAGTTTTAACAAACGAATGCAGACGTCACTAGCTGTGAGCAGAAGGGGTCTTCCTTCTGCAACATGGGGCCCTGGCGACTCACGGAACGGCTGAAGGCACAAATGATTTGGCTAATGGTCACCATCTCTGTGAGCGGTCTCAAACAGAGGGGCTTTTTTGTTTGTTTGTTTGTCCGCCCCCCATCCTACGAAGAACCGATTAACCACAGAGAAACAGCTTCAGACCACCTACCTCCTCTGAATAAAATCACCAAACAAGAACACAGGTGAGAGAGCCTGGCTCGCTCTACATAAAAACCAAGCCACCCACCCCAAGGCTGCTGCCCCAGAGTTTCAGCACGTGGGTCACCCAACGCTGTTTCAAAAGCGGGAAGACTGTGAAGTCTCTGCAGAAGGGGGCCTGTGAAAGGCTTCCTTTGCGGCTGACGGTGGGCTAGGGTAGCCTATGGGCAACAACCTGGTGACCTCAGAGGGCTGACTGGATCCTGGTGGGAAGCAGGGCTTTCTGAGACCAGCCAGCCATGACAGTACCAACCTCTGCCCCGAAGAGGGCTGTCCTTGGATGTTCGAAGGACAACTTCTCCCATAGATGATCCCTCAGTGCACATAACCTTCAGGAAACATCTCCAGCCTAGTGCTGACTGCCTGAGAGCTGGCTTCTGAAGGAATGAGCTCGGTTTTAAGTCCTTTACGATTCTACTTTGGCCCACCCATGGAAGAAAACTTTCGGGGCCTGTTAGGTTTCCCCCAGTTTGAGGATTGTTCAACTGAAGAAGGGCATGATGGTAGGCATCTGTTGCTCCAGCTACCTGACACTCTCTCTATAAAGCAGGACTGCACTCAGGAGTTTTTGGCCAGCCTGGAAACAGTAATGTCTAACTAAAGAGACCGGTCAAATCAGTTTGTGTGCGCAAGCCATAGATTAACCCGAGACGTTGTTCCTCAGGGGCTGTCCAACGTATTTTTTGAGACATGGTCTCTAAGTAGGGTTTGGGGCTTACTGACTAGGCCGATCTGGGGGGCCTACAGACACCAGAGAGCCCCCCTGTCTCCACCTCCTCAGCAATGGGATACAAACACACATCACCACACCTGGCTTTTTACACGGTGCTGACAAACTCAGGACCTCACGCTTCCGAGGCAGTCACCTCCCGACCCAGCCATCTCCCCAGCCCCCAAAGTTCCCAAATCATTTGTTCATATAGGCACTAGAATGGCCCGGTGAACCCCAAATCTGTGTTCTTTCTTTTCGGGGCTAAGGATTAGGTACTGGGAGGTAGAAGCTAGGTGGGTGGGACACCTGCCCATTGCAGGATTGATTACAAAGACAGAAAGTGATCATTTCTTATTGTCACAGCAGACTGAGAAAGGGTGCCAAGCAAGATCTACACATTCTTCAGAAGACTGGCATGTTTGGACTTTTTGGAAGCTGTTTTCTTTCCTAACTGCAGTGTGCTGGAATACATAAAATGACAGACACCCCAACATGCTGGGGAGGCAAACAAAGATGTTCTGAAAAGTCCACACCATGTCACTGTAGCAGCCACAGCCTCCTCCAGTCTCCAGCTCATCAAGAGAAACTACATCACAGCCAAGATGTATCATAATCGCGTTACGATTAATTTAATAGAAAATATAAGTAGGAACTCAAGAAAGCCTTGCTACAACCCTCGGGAATTCGCTTTAATCCATGTTGCGATGCATATTCAAAGAAGACCTTGGCATTCAAAGATCTCTTGGTCTTCCAGGAAAGTAACAGAAGGGGGGGCTGTTCCAATTTGGAAACTGTCAGTCACCCAATGAAAGGGAGGGGGGGGGGGTTGGGGCGAGAGGGACGCTTGAGAGATGAATGCATCTTTGTACATATACCGGTGCGGAGAGTGTGGGTGCCGGGCAAAGGTAAATCAAGACGTATGTACCAAACAAGGCAAAAGAAAGGACTGGCAACCAGAAGGAGTTTCAGCTTTTATTATGAATGTCCAAAGTGACAGCATACTGCGGGAGGTGTTAGGTTCTCGTTGATTACATTCCAGGGGACCACAGATAAAGAGTTCCAAGCACTTTAATTTTTGTTTCTTTTGACAAAACAAACAAAAGAATGATTAAAAATATTCTTTTGGGTATAAACGATGCTCCTATTTGAGTTTTTGAGTGTCCCCCCCCCCACCTCCCCCGGGTATTGTGTGAACACAGATCAGGTAGGTCTGGACTTCTGCAGCGACCTGCCACCGTCTCTGCCTGAATTAGAAGCTCCTAGGAAATGATTCATGAAGTGTGTTAAATGACCATGCAGTAGGCCTGATCACCAGTTTCCTTCCTCTCCCACAAGGCTTTTCATCCCCACCTGGGTGCCTGCTGCTTGCAGGACAGACAGGACAGGGAGGCCCGAGCAAAGGGATCAGGACAGTGTGTTGAACCCTGGATTTTCTCAGAGCTGCATTAAAAAGGATTTTAAAAATGAAAGCTTACAACTTTCAGTGTATTTGAGTGTCCAAGGAAGTAACTAATGACAACGGATAGAAGCCACGGCCAGGCTTTGTACATGGTTTACAGTAGTAAGCATCTACTGTGTTCAAGGGGGGAAAAAAATCGCTGGTGTAGTAACACTATGGTTCTGGCCATCTGTAGGTCCGGCACAGTATGACTCTCCCTGGGAGGGTTTCCTCACCCTCTGTCCTTCCCATCATGCACTGGACGATGCTACTGATGGAGTTTGTTGCCACCGAATCCTCGACCGGTTCTGGGCAGTGGGAGTGCGTATCTCTTACGGATGTAATACTGTTCGTCTGAGTGGATCCTCAAAAAGAACGACTATGGACTAGAAACTCATAGAGTTTGTTGTCTAGAAATTTATAAAATTAAACCTGCTCCGGCAGGTAATACGGGGAGGCATGCTTGCAACCTCTGGATTCAACCGGAAACCACGCCTGAGAGCACAGAGCCTTCTCAACAGGCAACGGCGGGGCTCCTTTTAACGCTTCCGGTGTGATGCCCATTAGAACTTTGAAGCACGTCTGTCTCATTTATTTCTACAAGGCCTGGGACCCGGGAAGCTGCCAGGACTTCATTCATCATCTTGCCTGTTGACAAAAGGAATAATAACGTCATCACTGGTAAATGGAATAACTTTCCTATTTTTTTTCTTTTCCCCTAAAGAAGGGATGGTGTCCACACAATAGCAAATGCTTCCATGTTTGATGACTTTTCTGTGCCCAGAACTGCTATTCGTTTTTCCAGGAGAGCAGGGAAACCCACGTTATGCAGAAATAGTCAGGGGCCAGACCTTCGCAAAAGTCAGCAGATCTAGGCTCCAAGAACTCTACCCAAGAACTAACATGGTGCCCTGCCATCATTGAGCCCTAATTTCTTTACACACACACACACACTAAAAGTATTTTGGCCAATGATGCCTAAGGTGGTGGCTATCTGAAGCTAACTTTTAATGTGTCCATGTATTCCTGTCTTCTCAGATCCCTACGGAGCACAGCCAGGTCTGGCCATGTCAATCTTTCCCAATGGAGAGGCTTACAGCCCTACACATGCGCGCTAGCTTTGCTCTGTGTTGAGAACCAGCTTGATTCAGAGAAACCTCAACATATATGTTAGTGTCTGAAGCAAATCAAATCTCCACTAATGATAGTATGGCTAAGCTATCTGAGTGCAAATTCTGGACATCTCCCATCCATTTTCATCCCTTTTGCTATGACCTTGCCCCCAAAAAGTAATAGAATAAAATGAAAATTAAATAAAATGCAAGGAACAATGAGAGGTGTGGAGATGGTGGGGCTTCTACGGCATGGGGCTTGCTTTGGGGGGCCAGCTCCCACGTATGAGCTGGCTGGCTCTTACAGCAGAGAACCCAGCTTCCCCTACAGGCAGCCAGGCTGGGATTGCTCCGGAGACCGGCTCAGCATTAGGTGAAGTGAGCTCTTGACTATGGCAGCAACCAGGCCTTTTCCTTTCCGGGCCAGTTCTCTCTTCTTAGCACTGAATCCTGGCAGGTCCCTTACTCAGTACACGTCTCTTCTGCATACCTCTGTGAAGAGTGTTAGCTCTGAGAGAGGACAAGTTTACCGAGAATACTCGGAAAGACTGAACTGTCCCCACAAAGAAACGGGTGCCCAGACACACCTTGCCCAGCACCCCGAAGAGAGAGGCTAAGCCAGAGCTCCAAGCTTTGGTGCTTTAATCAGTCGAGGCCTTGGGCGATGAAACCATCAAAGGACTGAGCGTTCGGGTCTGGGTTACAAGTGAGACTCTGTTTCCAGCAAACAAGCAAAACAAACAAAGAAACAAAAACAACAACAACAAAAACCCAAACCAGGAAACCTGACTACTTCGGAAAGCTCCAGGGATGCAACGCATCACTAAGCATCTTCCCAATTACATTAAGTAGCTCGGCTCATGATGAGATTCTGTGAAGAAGTGCATTCTCCCATGGCCAGAGCTTACTCTCCATGTTACCAGAGTGGCTCCCGACTGACCCATAATTCCGTAGCAGAGAACCAGGACCAGAACTCGGGAGCACAGGCACAGAAGGCCCGGAGGCGCCAGTGGTAACGGGATGACCAGTGGTCACCGGATGATGGGATGCTTTGGAGCCTCCCCCTAGCTTCAGCCGCCGCCGCCGCCGCTAACGCTAACGTGTCTGCCTCCGTGTCTTTCACGTAGACAAGCACAGCCATTGTCATCCTGCGGCTGTAAAGGCTGGTGGGGAGGAATGTGCTTCCTACCCAGAGGCAGCGCGATGGAAAATGGGTGCCGAGGAGCCTGCAGTGCCCGCCTGAGGAGCCCCGGAGGGAGATGTATTCGTGAACCCTTCCTGTCAGAGGAGCAAACAGGTCGGCTGAGGTTCAGTAGCCAAGAGGATACGCCCAGACAGTGTGGGGGACTGGTTCTCAGGCTAAGCATGTCTGGCCGCTTAATTCCATGCTTTTCCTATCAGTCTATTCCCCTGACACCACATGGAAGTGGCTTTAGCCACCAGAGGCCATGATTTGTAGGGGATGCTGAGGGCCGCAAAGAGGTTCAGCTGTTTCTATACCCATCGCAGCCTCTCCTACTATCCAGCTGAAGGGACAGTGGCCAGATGGCCAAGTCCCTGGGTCAGGATACTGGGCAGAAGAAGGCAGAGGAAGAATCAGGCAAAGGTGTACCCCACCTTAAGATATGACTCCGGGGGAGGCAAGAGCATGGAGAAACAGAAGTACTTCTCCCACTTATTATGGAGAGGATCCTGTCATCTGGTTGTCGTCCCCCCCCCCCCCCCACCGCTGAACCGATGGCCCTACCTGCAGGCCATAGAACCTAGGAGTCGTTTCTCAGTGACAGCCATGAAGAGAGAGGGCAACAAAGCCCACAGAGAGCCTTTGACCCCTCTGTAACTCATCCCCTCCCAGTACATCTCTCAGCGGAGCTGCCAGTGTTCGGACTAGAAAACCCACACACACCGCCTTTAACTTCTGCTTGGCATCCAAGAGGAAGGCGTGCGATGAAGCAGCCAGGGGGACAGAAAAATCAGTGCCGGGGCAGCCGTGTCCGCCACTCAAGATCCTGGATGAGCATCCGGAGGGCCCCACAAGAAGGTGGTGCAGGCACACTCGGCATGCACATGCTGTTTCCCAAGACGCTCAGACCGAGCCCCAGCCAGCCCGTCCTGACATGTGGGGAGAAAGCGACGGAGTTATTCACGGATGCCAGGTCCCCATCTGCCCTGGCCAGCTTGATCTGTTTGGTCAGCCCATATGGGCTCAGGATGGCTGGCACAGGGCTGTGATTATCAATCGCTGCAGATGCGTTCTAAGAACTCGCTCTGTTTTATTGTTCAGCAGTCTGAAACCTACTTAGAATGCACCCATGAGCTTCATCCTATCAGACTGGGGCAACAGGAAGCCCTGTCCTTCCAAATACCAAGCACGAGGATGATTAAAATAACAAAGGCGTCCACCGCCTAGTGAGGAAGTTGATTCTAGGATGGGGAATGCCCAGGGCTCCTCTGTTCAACTGAGGTCACACTATCCGCCTGATGTCCACATGTGTATTGTATGTACAGTTACTCAAGAGCAGCCACTGAGGCCAAGGCAGCCACTCAAATCTACCACAAGAAAAGAGGTTACATCAGCCCAGACCTTGGGAATCATTTTAACTGGAAGAAAACCGAAGAGCCCAACTTCTTCCTCTGGACACACAAACATTAAGAGACTATGTGATGCCTGAATTCCTGGTCCCATGATGCCCCTTATTCATTTAATTAAAAAGAAAAAAAAGAACACTCAGATATTACAAATCCTAAACAGTTAAGCCATTAAGCACAAATGATTTGACTACATAGGCTTTTTGGGATATAATGGACTGAGTTGCTTCCATAAATACTGTAACACTGTCTGCTGCTGGGAAGGAGTTGGGGTCAGCATTCAGGGCCTGGCAGAGTCCCTCCAGCTAGCTCATCCCCAGAGAGGTATCTGGGAACATGCACTGTTGACCCAGACACCTGGCAAGCCCCTGGGTAAACTTCTCAGCAGTGAGTGCCAAGGGAAGGGTTATGTGAGACGTGCCCCTCCACGGGAGGACTGTAAGAGGGCCATTCTTCCTTCTGCCAGCCATGTTCCCAAGCAGCCCTAAGGACAAAAGGCCAGCCAGGAGACTCATGGAGTGGACTTCAAGGCTGAGGCTTTGCATGGCCTCTGTCTAGGATGTGCATCCCCTCCTTTCCCTATTGTGGGAGAACTCAGCCGGCTACCAACACGCCCATTGAGTAGCTGCCTCTGCTATAACACCATCCTCGGGGGCTAATGCTACACAGTCCAAGGAACCTGTGTATACACAGATACAGACAGACAGACAGACAGACAGACACACACACCTTTCCTGTTTTCTGGGAACTCCTCTGTGACTGACAGAAATACAAAGGAGAGGGCACACAGCCTCACCCTGCTCAGGACCCGGGCGACAGTGACTGCACTGATAACACGATTCCACACCCTGTCTCCACCCACGAACCAAGCCCCTCCCCTCCTCTCTCACCTCCCAGTGCTCCCCGCTTCTCTCTGGATCATTCTCCTCAAAGGAGGGAATGGTCACACACAGGTTGGTGTAAGTACACCAGCGCTAAAGGGGAAAAAAAAAAAATCAACGCTCATCTCTGTGGAAGTGCGGGGAAAAGACCCAGAGTTTCTGCTCAGCACTCCCAGGAGACCACAGCCCGGCTGAAACACACGCAGTGTGGCACTTCAGTGTTCTGATACCCTCAACTCTAGGGTGGAGGCTGGGAGAGAAGACTTAAGCAGAGAGAGGAAAGAACAGGCTATCCCAGGCACTGTTCTGTTACCACACAACATTCTACTAGGTCTACAAGATGGGACACTGGGCTGCAGCCCCTATGAGAGCAAAGCCCAGGCATGACCTCACTTTCCTTAGGTCTTGGGGCTCAGTGGACACTCAATGAAGGACAAATGCAGGGCTCAATGGATAATACTGGTCACCCAGAAAGACTCAAGTCTACCTGCTAACGACTGCTTGAGACTCTGGCCTGCATTCCATGGGCAGCAGTGGCACCCCACATGCTGGGCAGAGCTGGACTGGGAGCTGGGGCTGAGTAGTAATGCATTTGACCCGCAGAAGCTTCCGATAGTTCTCCTCTGGATACAGGTGTAAAAGCTTACCCCTCTATTCCAAGCCAGAGTGAAAACAGCTAATATTTCTTCAAAAGAACAGAATCTATCAACTAAAAAAGTTCTAATGATATTCAAAGTTACCTTTAAAAGATGTAGTGTTATAGGCCTACCATCTTTACGCATAATAAATACTCTGAAAAGCAGGGTAATAATGAAGCCTTATTTTTAGGGTAGTGGAAGGAGCCAGTATTTTTTTTTTTTTTTTTTTTTGGTTTTTCGAGACAGGGTTTCTCTGTGTAGCTTTGCGCCTCTACTGGGACTCACTTGGTAGTCCAGGCTGGCCTCGAACTCACAGAGATCCTCCTGGCTCTGCCTCCCGAGTGCTGGGATTAAAGGCGTGCGCCACCACCGCCCGGCCGTATTTTTTTTTTTTTTTTAATCCTACTGTAAATATTCATTCTCTCTCTGTCTCTGTCTCTGTCTGTCTGTCTCTCTCTCTCTGTCTCTCTCTGTCTCTGTCTCTGTCTCTCTCTCTCTCTCTGAAAAGGAGCCCTTTGAAAAGTGAACAGTCCCTCCAGGCTTCAGAGTTTCCTATATACCCAGTCTTCAAGAAGCAAACTCAATCTGGTTCCTCAGCTGTCCTCAACAGCTTAGCTGCTGAGCCGACAGGGCCGTTCACTTGCACAGATGCTATTCTTGTTAATGGCTGCAGAAACTCATTTGCAAACCGAATTAGTGACAGTGAATGGATAGGACTTAGTCTAGGATATGACAAGCCACTCACTTTCCTTGAATGCCCAGGAGAAAAGGGATCCTGGAAAGACTCAAGACCGAAACAGCCACCCACAGCTCTGCGAAACCTCCATCTCTGGGTACCAAAGAAATGGTACCCCGCGGACCCAGGCTGGGCGCCTACAGTAACCAGGCTAGCCTCCAACCGGGCTGGACTGCTCATAGGCTCATCTCTGCATCGGGTCTCTTTTTTGCACAAATGTGCTTTCTCTCTTACCCAGGAGCATTTGAAAGTGCGAACAGGCTGTTTTCAAAGTACTAATAGGAAGAAAGGTGAGTGAAATTGAAGAAGCATCTGCTCCCAGTGTTTACAGAGGCCGATTAGTAAATGCTTCCCTGCCTGGCTAGATGGAGGATCTGGGGGTCCACATCATAAAGTAGTGCAGAGCTACTGAATCCAACAATTAGGATCATAGTTACTTAAAAACACAAAGGGGGTGGGGTGGGGGTTGGGGGGGAGTGAGACACTCCCCAAAGGCAATTGCCATCTGTGACAACCCGCACAGCTACAGAGTCTGTGGTTTATTAATGTAACCCTGGTGCCAGCAAAATCTGAAATGTTTGAATAGTGTAACAGGCTGGTCAAGGCACCTGCCACCAAGCCTGATGATCTAAGTTCAATACCCAGGACCCCAGATGATGGAAGGAGAAGTGACGCCCGCCTGCATGCAGACTGTCTTCTGATCTCTACATGATATGGCATGTATGCACCTACATTCATACATATATACATCACATACACAAGATAATAACAAAATAAAACATTTAAAATAGAATAAGAGTTTTGGGGAAGGCACGGTGCCTTATGTTAACAGACTCACGAAGAATTCCAGACCTAGTCTGAATGAATGAACCGCTAAGAGATCTTCTCTTTCTACAACACAGTACAGTCTCAGGAACATCTGTCCCCAGCAAACCCGAAAGCACAGGCTAGAAAGGAAAAATGACTGGTTGTGGTTTTTTGTGGTTGTCTTTAAAAACGGGTAGTTTCCAGAATCAAATTCCTCAGAAACGTCGGCCATGACTGGGGATAGGGAAGTGAACCTCTTTGCAGTATTTGCGGGAGCTGAAGCCTGCTGCATCTGTCCCCCACAAAGAAACCCCTCACATGGAGTTGGAGCAGAGAACCTTCTAGAACACACCTATGGTAATTCCCTTGGACACGGCACCTGCATTCCACCCAGCTGTCCAGGGCCCTGAACATGGCTCAGAAGACTTCAGACTTGTGGGAGGGGCATATGATGGACATCAACAGATGTCAAGTGGCAAATAACCAAGATATTACGACATCGTCCTCCCACTAAGACGGGCAGTGAGGAATAAGAAAAGCAAGTGTTTACATAGATGATAACAGTCAACCGGCCTACTCACCCAGCTGAGCAGTAGTATACTACCACCCACCCGCCCTGGGGTCCATACTATCCTCATTTGTGCCTCAGCAACATTATACATGATTATGTGCCATGGGGCGGCTTGGGATAGCTGGAGCCATAAACGTCGCAGGCAGTGATGCATGGCATCCAAGCATTGGTTTGCAGTTAGCTCCTGGTTTTAAAACTGGGAGAGTTCAAGGTGTTAGATGTGTGTGTGTGACTGGGGAGGAGGTGGGCATGCCTAGGCCCCAAGGATAATCTGTACCCTCTTGATCCACAACCTTCAAGGTAGACTTTTGGAAGCCTCCGGTCTGACATTATACAATCTATTGAATTCTAGGCACATCAGGAAAACCATTATCAGCGAATCTGTTCAAAGTGGGAACCAATGTAAGTGTAACCCATCTCTGGGTTACACAAACCCATGTCAGAAAAGCTGGGCATGGTGGCGAATGCCTGTGACGCCTGTCAGTGCTGGGGAGGTGAGGACATGGAGCAGCTCTCTGATGCTTCCTGGCTAGCCTGGTCTACTTCGTGAGTTCTAGGCCTCCCCCCACCCAAAAAATAAGTCCAAAAGGCCGATGACCTGAGGAACAACACCTACTTGACTTCTGGCTTCCACATCTGGGCACACACTTGCATGCCCACATCTGTCCACATTCATGAAACCCCAGAGATTCTTCACAGGAAGACCTGGTTTCTTGTGAACTCAGGGGACACTTTCTCACATGGGTCCTTCATTACAACCTTTTCTTCTGTGTGGGATTGGACCCTTGTCAACACTCAGCATCAGACTCGGGGAGGTCAGAAAGTCTCCCTGGGGATGAATCCCTTGCTGAAGGTCACAATGCATATTGTTGAGAAGCTTGATCCACCCCACAAATGAGAATCCAACATCCAAGTTAGAAGATGTCAGCAAACAACTCTTTTTCTCTTCAGGCTTCTCCCTTTCTCCCTTCTTTTGGTCAATTACATGCACACTGAGAAAGAAACAGCCACAAAAAACTCAAGACTTACATGGTATATGTGTGTACATACACATACATACACACACATCATCATCATCTGTCACTTATAAGCAGATCCTGTGACTCAATGGAAGAGTGACTTGACACCTTACGCTATCATGACAGAGGACTTCAGGGCAAGTGAAGTTGATCATAATTCAGGACAGAGTCGGGTGTTCTTGGTTTAAGTGCCTTGGCTTGGAGACAGGACAGAGAAGAAAACAAAATCCCAGCAGGTCTCAGGGTGACTTGATTGTACATTGCACACCCTTTGCTAGGAGTTTTACAGGACCAGAAGATTATGTTTTGAGACCCAGTCGATTTACAAGCTTACAAAAAAAAAAAAAAAAAAAAATTCCGTCTTCTTTTTTATGTCTTCGAAAGAAACGGTTCCTTCCTCCTCCTGCCACATGGCACTGGACCATCCAAAGCCCCCGAGTCCTGAGTCTGCCCCATTAATTTCAAAGAAAACATTTCCTGTTCTTCTGATGTTCCTTTTAACCATCTACTCTTTCCTTACGTTAAGTGGGGGATGTGTGAACCTTTATTAAGGCTGGTTGGTAGACCTGTAGGGAGGAGGGGAGGAAAGCTCTGAGCTGTTTGGTGTGAGCTGAATCCAGACTGCAGTAGGTACTCAGTCACAGCCCTTCTCCACCGCTTAGGCGACCATCACTGACCCCATCCCAGGAATACACGCCTGTGGACTCCTCATCTTCCTGGTTTATACTGTGGGTAGCAGGTGGAGCGAAACTTTTCTGTGACATTTCAACAAGGAGTTGTTCACCCCCCAAGGGACTCTGGGGGTGATAAGTCACAGATGGGACCAGTCTTCTGAGTGGGAAGAAACTTCTGCCAGGATATAGCATGAGCCGGACCTAACAAAGAGCTTCTTTGCATCCATGAACCACTGCTGGTCTGAGCTGCCAGAGAAGCTTAACTCAGGAAATCAGCTCAAATGTGTCTCGCTGCCACCTCCCACCCCCCAAAATGGTGTCAAAACTTTTGGCTCTTTCTCTCTTTGGAACTGTGACAAGCTAGATTTAGCCCCGTTTTTGGAGCTCATTCTTTGGAATTCTTCCCAGGATGCATAACAGAGTGCTTTGGGGAGCGTGCCCACAATCTGTGTGGTAGCTGGACTTACAGACACCCAGCAGGGACTTGAGGGACACTGGGGCGGGGACAAAGGGAAGAAGTGACCAGTCATTAGCAGTAACAGGAGCAGCTACAGAGTCGCGGGGACAGGGGGACAGGAAGGCCAGCCTTCTTCACCTGCCACTGTTTGGTTTGTACTGTACTCAGACAGTTCTTGAGTGGCACGGGAGGAGGACTCCAATATACACTGTCTACTGGCTCGTTTCTTATTCAAAGGAGAGCAATGAAAGCAGAGATACAGTTTAGCTTTGACCGTATGTTAAGAGTCTCTAAAAAAAAAAAAATCAAATTCTCAGCCATATTTCAAAGTAATAATTTGAAAATTATCCCTGTGAATTCTGGCATATTTTCTATTTGGGGTTTATTCCAATCGTGCTGCAGGCTTCTAACATCGCTGGTATTTCTTAATCTGCATAGGCAGTTTTCACAATTAAAAAGCAGTGACTGTTAACTGTAAAGAGCCATGGCCACTGCTCACCCACCAGGGTTAGCGCTTTGTAATTTCAACAAGCGTTCACTACAGCTACTTAAAAGGCCCAGCTTGGACTCATTTTGCCTTTATTTGTTACACTGTAACTGTTCACTGCTAACAACACACACATTTCAAGCTGTTTTCACAGTAGCCAGGCTGTCTTGACCTGGCCAACTCTCTTTACAAAGGTCCCTTTGGGAGCCAGAAGTATCTCCTCTTTTTTTTTTTTCTCTCTTGCCAATAAAACATCCCATATTTCAAGTAAAACATCCCCTCACTCACCCCATCCTCATTTCCAATTTCTAAATTCTTTTTTTTTTTTTTTTTTTTTTTTTTTTTTTTTTGGTTTTTCGAGACAGGGTTTCTCTGTGTAGCTTTGCGCCTTTCCTGGAACTCACTTAGTAGCCCAGGCTGGCCTCGAACTCACAGAGATCCGCCTGGCTCTGCCTCCCAAGTGCTGGGATTAAAGGCGTGCGCCACCACCGCCCGGCCTCCAATTTCTAAATTCTAAGCCACGCATGTCCAACCTCAAGGTGACTCTGCCCTGTGAGTTACCCACTAGCTGGGAGGGTTTTCTTGTCATTTAAGGTCAGTTTCGATAATCACGTCTAGATCCGCACATCTATTTTCCACAGTGACTCTGAAAGGGCTCTGTAGCGGTCCTTCCCATACTCGGCATGTTTTCCTGACTGCAGACAAAGCGGACCTAAGAGGGGTGTGCTCAGTCCGAGAGAGGTTCTGGACGAGGCTTGGTTCCAGTCAGCAGTACTATACGCAGGGACAAGGCTGATGATGGACGTTTTCTTTTAAGAAAACTGTAGAGAATGCTCAAACTCCTAACCTAAATCCAGTTGCTATAATACCAGGGGATGTCGTCAAATTCGCCAACTAGAAATCCATGGTTAATCAACTGTAGCATGAGTTTATGCCAAATATTACATGGGATATGCTTATACCAAAAATTCTTTCTCATCTCAAGCTTACAGTCCGCTGGATCGCCTGTGTTTTCTCTCCCCTCCTCCCTGAGCTGGTATTACAGGGTGCGTTCACCTCCACAGCAAGCCGCGGGCCCCTCCAGAAAAGAAGGTGGCTTCGGGGCGTTCATCTTTTGTTACCGATCCCAGCTATAAATGGTGCCCTTCTATCACCATGAGCTTGGGACTGATGTAGAGCTGAAGACAGATGGATCAGAGCTTGCTTTACCCAGCAGGGCTGCATAAGGGGATGGACTGACCACGTGCATGGTCACCAGGTGTTTGGAAGGGTCTGCACTTGGCTGTGCTAGGGGGAGGTCTTTTGCTCCACCCCTTGGCATTCCTTTAAAAAGCCCTTTAGAAGAGCCAGAAGGGGCCAGTGGGTATTGATCCAGACCCTCCAGAGGCTCTTCTATGTTTCTATCTAAATCTCTTATTCCTCGATCCTCAATGGTACCCTGGGAGGGGAAGGTGGGGGTGGGGGATGCTTGTTTTAGAGGATGTGGGCTCTGGCACAGGCTCTTCTCCCCACAGCAACCTATTTTGGGTAAGAAGGACAATGCACATGCTGACCGTGAGGACAGCCTGCCTCACCTGGACGACAGGTGCCTGGGAATATGTTGGCAACCGAGTTCCCATGGCTTTTGTCGCTCCCCCAACCCCCATTGAAAGGGAGGAGAGCAAAGGTGATCACAGGTTCTGTGCGTGGAGTTATCAGCCAGTGCCAGGAACCTCGCCATCGTTTATCTTAGTTTAGTGACACGCGCCTTTGGCTTGCACTCAAAGTCCTGTGGAAGGGCTTTTATGTTTCTAATAACTTAAAAATCTCAAACAGAGCCAGTTGCCCATCCTTACTAACCCCACCTACTTGCAATAGTAACAAACTTAGCTTATTCTCTGCGATTCCCATGCTCAGGAGGGGAGATATGCAAATGAGTTCTCCAGTGGCCACTAAGGGAGATATGCAAATGACTCCCCCCACCAGGCCAGCGGGGGAGATATGCAAATCAGGCCTTAGAACTTCAGCCAGTGACCTCTCTTGCGGCCCTTTCATCTCCATCAAGTTCCTCCCCCCCCCCCCTCCCAGGGGCTGCTGCCCCGTGGTTTTTTTGCACACTGGAAGTGGCTGAGCTTGCCATGGGGGCACAGAGCTCACCTGAAACTTGGCTCTCTCACTACACATCACCCTGGGCTTAATTTATGACCTGATGTCTACTTCCTCACTCAAATAAGTGATGGATAGGTCCCACCGGACAGATCTGAGGTCAGAGTTCTCTCGGGCCTTTCAAAGGGGACTTCGGAATTTCCTGAGGGCATGAGGAGGGAGAGAGGGAGGGAGGGAGGGAAGGAGGGAGGGTTCCTGTCGTTGGCACTATTTCAGTGCCTCTGGGCAGCAGGCCTGTGGTCACGTGGCTTGGGCGTGGCTTCCTCCCTCTGACCCAGGCAGGCCTTGGCTTCCAGCTACTGCACACTCTCAGGCAAGGGCCAGGCCAGGCATTTGCTGAGATCCGGGGCTGAGGGGCTGCCTGAAGTGGCCTCTTCCCTGGGGTGACACTGGTCCATTACTGGGTGGGTGGAGAGAGCCAGCTTGCTGCACCAGGGCCGCCAGGGCCTCCACCTCCATCACGGTCACAAGCTCAGCAACTTTCTCAGTCCCTTACTGACAGCGCCGGGGCATCTTTCCCCTTCATCAGTAAAATCGCCTTTCAAAAATAGAATCATTTTTCTGCAAAGAATTTGGTCTGAATAACCCAGTAATGGTTACACTGGGGCCATTTTAACACTCAACGAAGCAGTCACTTATTGATTATTATTGATTTGCTGGTATATGTGCCTGTTCACGTGTGTGGGTGTGGTTGGAGGGCAGAGGTAAACCTTGGTTATTACTGCTCGGTGCCATCCACCTTGAGTTTTGAGACAGGCTTTCCTACCTGGCTCACTGATTCGCTAGGCAGGGCTGTCAGTGAGCTCTGGGAATCTGTCTGTCCCTGCTTCCCCAGCATGGGTCACAGGCATGTGCCGCCGCACTTGGCTTTCTACATGTGGATTCTGAGGACTGACCTAAGGTCCTCAAGCCTGCACAGAAAGTGCTTTACTATGAAAACACTTTATTGACTCGGCCATCTTCATAGCTCTGAATTGGTTCGTCATCTTGTTGTTTGGGACATGGTCTTACTGTGTATCCTAGGCTAGCTTTGAACTCTGAGATTCTCCTGCCTCTGCCTCCCGGGTGCTGAGATTACCGATGTAGACTACCACACCCATCTGACCAATCCTTCAAGGAGCTCCTTTAGGCACCTTGCCAGAAATGATGTTAAATTCATTGGCTCAGCCTTCTAGGAAACTTTCCCTCGGCTTGAAGGTTAAGCATTAGCATCCTCTCCTGCTTGCCTGTTCTGGATTTGCAGTGAGCTGCGGGCCGATCTGGAAGTTCCTGTCACTTTCCAAGACCGTAACAGTGCTGATGGAGAAGTTCCTCTTAGCACGTTTAACTTCTTCAGGTCCTTGGACTCACACGGGAGCCCTGATTCAGCACTGTTAGACTCCAGACCCTGTGGCCCCTCATTTCAGGTCTGCTGTCTGCCCAGCTCTCTGCAGTCCTGTATGACTCCGACATTCATCCTGGACCGTGGAGTCCCTTCTGCGCATGTCAGATTTTGCCCCTCCAGCGCTGTGCCCCTCCAGGCCCCGCCTGCTCCTTGGCATCATGTGTCACTGCTTTCACTAGCAGGGTCGGCCGGCCGTTCTACTGGCTTTACCCATGTGTCCGCTTCTCTCTAGGAAATCTCCGTCCACCACGTTTATCTCTGAACCTCTGAAACGCTCCCAGAAGGAGAGCACAGCCCGACAGCGTCATGGCAACAGCTCCCCTTTCAGAGTTCTGCCTTTCCTCTCAGCATCGTGGACTGCTGGCACCCTTTTTTTTGCAGAGGGATGCAGCCCATGACTTGAGGTGACTGACTGCTGGGAGGGAAAACCAGAAGGAAGGGCCGGCTCTGGAGACTCCAGCGCCTGCGAGCTCTGCCGGCTCCTCTTGCAAAGATGCCCCTTCTGGCTAGTTCTGTGTCAGGCAAACCGAATTCTATAGTTTTAGGAATGAAAAATGTCCAGATTTGGGGCTTTAGGGGGGTTTGATCCTGTCCATCCTCACCCTACCCTACAATTCCCTACATTGTGCACTTCTGTGGGCTTTTTAAGTAGGCTACCAGAACACGCACGGCCCCAGACCAGACTCCCCTGCACGAGATGGAGAAGGCCTCTGCTTTGACACTTAGTAAAAAGTGTTTTTGAAAACTACAAAGATTTAAAAAATAGAGATGTCCCTTGATTGGCCTTTTGTTATAAAAACAGGAGAGAGACCTAGCAGAGTGAACTGTGGTGGACATGTGCGTGTGTGTGGAGGAGCTGAGGACCTTTCATCCCTACTGACCCACCTCCTCACCGCCCAGACCACAGAGCCCATGGTGACTGCCATTTTGAAAAAGACATGGCTTTTGAATGGTCTGGCCAGTGTGTCCCAGACTGAAGACAGAAAGGCCCTGTGCGTTGAAGCCCTCGGGGGGAGCAACCATGCTGAATGCCCGTAAATCTGTGGAGAGATCCGGACTCTGTGCCTCGGAAAATATACCACTTAACTAACGTGAGAATTTGGAGAGTTTCCTAAATATATTATAACAACATATACTAGATGCCACACACATAATGCTGGAAGTGTGGTTTTAAGGGAATACTGAGAAATATCCACAGGTATCCTGAGTTCCCTTCCTGCCTACAGTTACTTAGTAAGAGTCTGAAGGCCACTGGAACTCTATTTTTAAAACGCTGCATTTGATCCACATGGTTTCTGGAAAAACTACCCAGTCAATAAAAACAGCTTAATTCTGGCCAAGGTGAGTCTCTTAGAAACCAGACATGTATTTGGGATATGACATAAACAGGAACACTGTGTGAACCCAACAGTAAAGCGGACTTCAACGTGGAGTTCATACTTTACAAAGTTCTAGAGATCAATGACTTGGCAGCTGGCTGAAAAGATTCCACGCCTTAACAATCTGGAGGCTGCGTCTGTCAGCAGTTTTGAGTTTCTACCATGGACTGCCAGTTTGGGACTAGCAAGCTGTCTTCCAATTAATGTTCCAGAAAACATTTATTTCAAGGTTTGTAGGAAGACAGCCAAGTTTTCTGGGATTCATCTATGTGAAACGCCATCATTATTTTTACCTTTTGTGCATCTTCTGTGTCCAGGGTTAATAAGCAATGTGTCTGAAAGATGTTCTGCTTGCTTTTCTAAAAAGGAACCTGACTTCAGAATCTTTAAGGGATGTTTAATCTTGCATAAGATATTTAAAGCCAAGCTGGAGAGATGGCTGTGCAGGCGGAGGGGCTGGCGGAACCGGCTTGGAGGTCTTAGCCTGATTCCCAGAACCCAAGAAAAAGCACAAGGAGAGAACTGACTCCACAAAGCTGTAATCTGACCTTCATAGGCACACACACATGCACACGCACACGCACACGCACACCACCACCACCACCATCAATAAAAAAAAAATATTTTAGATGTTTAAACCTACTATCACAATGTATACAATATTCCCCTTCTCAAATCTGAAGTCTCTTGTCTTCTGCCTTAGAAAATTGTGACTCAAAGACCCCTCCCCTAAGAGGTTGGTTTAGTCCCCTCGCCTCCTCCCCTAAGAGGTCGGTTTAGTCCCCTCGCCTCCCCCGCTCACAGCCAGCCCTCTGTGCAGCCCCATCCCTACAGTCTTCACAGGTCAGTAGAGCATCCTTCCTGGTGAAGCTTTGGGACAGGACCCTCTTTTCAGCCCACGGTGGCACACACAGCAGTGCCCACGATTTCCACACCTCCCTGATGTCTGCCACTGATGGTCCTTTGTGTCTCTCCAGCACTTGGAAGTGCCGGGCCACTCGACTATCTGTTGAGTGAACACATAACTAATGATGCCTAAGCCAACATGATGACCAGCACGTGCTCATTCTTCACATTCAAACAGTGAGTGAGCGAAACAAATCCTGAGATTTTACAGTCAGGTATTGATTTCATTTGAAACCGGAAAAATGGTTCCAGGTCTGATACTCCACACTTCCGCCACTGCTTAGGTTTTTGGTTTACAGATCATCACCTGTAAGCTTTACAGACATGGGAATCAAGATCACCTGTCAACTACAAATCAGAGGAGCACCCTGTACTGGCATTCAGGGCACGGCACTCCATCTACTGCTCCAAGGCTCCCTTACCTTCCTTGGGTAAGAAAGGGAAGACCTGGCAGAGAGGTAGGCAATACGTAGGTACATGAGAACCTGCTGTTACTGGAACACCCCGGGAGGAGTCAAAAAGAGAAACTGAGGCTCACAGGCATGCCCTGACCTGGCTTTTTGATGTGCTGATGGAGGCAAGTCCCCACGTGTTAGCACAGAGCTGTGGGAGCCGTGGGTGGCAGGCAGAGAGCTGGTCATCAGCTCTCTGGGACTGTCAGTGGTCCTGTTCGCGGCTCCCAGCTATGAACTGTTGCTGCACCGAGGCGGACGAGGGTAGTGCAGAAGAACCACGGGAACTTCTGGGGGTTTTGCCGGTGCTGGCAAAGTTGGAAGTCAATCATCATCAGGACCGAATGGACACGGCATCCTTTTGGCTCCCTTCTGAGCCTCAGGTTTGGAGGCGTGTGTTTTTGGAGACTTGATGAGAACAAGTGTCTACACTTTTCATGCCTGAGCTACGTGGCTATTGTGTGGAACCTGTCTGCCACAGGAAGACTGTTCTAGAACTACTTCAGGCTGCCCTGGGAGAACGCTCTTGAATTCTGCTGCCAAAATACTCCGCTGACAAGACAAAGCACCAGCCATACAGCTGACAACACTGGCTAGACCTACAACTTGGGGAGCCCACACAAGTGAGGGGGACTGACTGTTACAGCATACATGCTATGGCTATCTGCAAAAACAGGTTTCCTTTGTCTTCCTGTTTGTGAGACATTAAAGCATGCGGTACATGAGACCCAGGCCCGAGTGCAATAGTGATCCAAGGCAGGTGGAGGGACAGAACTTGACACCCAACCTGACAGGAAACATTGTCAACTCGGCAGGATTTAGAATCGCCTTCGAGACAAGCTTGGCTAGGTCACCCTTACTAATGGACGGACGGCACTGTTCTCCCGGCTTAGTCCTTGGTGCCATGGGACCAGCTGCCTCCAGCTTCAGTCCCCATGACTTCCCTGCCATGATGGACTTCCCCTGGAGCTGTGAGCCAAAGGAAACCCTCTCTTCCTTCAGTTGCCTTGGTTGGGTGTTTGCAGTAATGGGAAAAGTAATGGCCATAGCCAGCTTTCAATGCTCTTTGCCCTCCATCCTATAACCTCTGAACCTGAACTGTGGATAAGGTATCTGGTACAGAAGAAAGCTCCCTCCATACCTCTGTCAGGAAAGAGATAAAAGGATAGGGTACGACCTTGACAAAGAGGGCTCACAATAAATGCTGTCAATTGGGACACAGACAGGATAGCAAGACCCTGCCCAACCTTGGCTCCCTCCTCTGACAGATTATAAAGCTAATGATGCCACTACTATTCAACACACCTATACCCTCTGCCCCGTGCACACGCCAGGCCATGCACACACCAAATGCTTACTAGTTTTTGTGGCATGCTCAGAATCTCTAAACAAGTGTTCCCAACCGCCCCCCCCACCCATATGACCTCATTCACACTAGGAAGTGAGATGCTGTCTCTTCCCTGTTATTCTCTCCCTCCTCACATGCCTCTTGGTCTGCCACTCACCGTCACCTCCAGCTGGATTTGCTCCACTAGCTCTGGTTCGACATTCTACAAGAAACACGCAAACCTTCCACTTGAGGGAGACCTCCCACCACAAACACAGGCACCACCATATTGCCAGAGTTTTCCTTTCTACAGCCAACTGGCTCTTCTGGTAAAGGGAGAGGGACATGACCCAGTGATCACCAACAGACCCATAAACACAGACACCTAAACTTCAAGGTCTATAAACAGTGCTTACAGGGTTTGCAGACTTTTAACTGAGACTAATGAAGAATGGCCATCTTCAATAGAATTTTCTTGGGGAAATAGAAGAAGTGTTCAGACTTTTCCAGATAAGTAAGTGGCTTTTTACAAGTGTCCCCAGGGCTAAAAGATTGCTCCACAAGAATACGGTGGTTTCCCCAAAGCTGTGAGGCTTTCAGAGGTCAAGGAGTCCCTGGATACACTAAGACTTGAAAGAGAAAAGCGCCACCTTACCCCACAAATATGCTAATGCTACCTACTTCATAAATACTCATAAAATCTTTTTAAAAATCCCAAAACAGGATTCTCTGTTGCTACCCTCCTCCACCTGGTGGAAACCCATTCTAATTTGTTAGGATGTCCTGCTTTGATTTTGATTTGTTAAATAAACTTATGCTTAAATTTGAAAAAAAAAAAAAAAAGGATACAGTGGTTTCTAAGAGCTGGCTTCCTGGTGTCAGCAACTGAACTTTGGAAACAGGTCAGAACACAATGGACTCATTTCCATTCTTGTAGAACCATCACGTCCAGCACATACACAATGCCTTCTGCTTGTTCTTTAGATGGGTGTACAACACACACACACACACACACACACACACACACACAGCGATAAATTTAAAAAAAAATGGCATAACTACTTAAATGACCATGTCTAGCTCTCTGTGAAGACCCAAGTGGGCAAAAGACTGAGTCTAGAAAACTGAAGATCAGAGTGACCTTGTCAAGAAAACTAACTATTGTATACTTCCCTTTTCAAAGAAAAACAAACAAACAAACAATCCCTTTCCTTCAATAGGTAAAGTAAACGGAACATTTCCCAATCACCCTTTCATCTCTCCTGGATCTCCCACGACTCCACCACCAGAGACAAAGACCCTGACATCTGCCAGCATCACCGTGACCCTGTGCTCTCACGGTTAGGGACAGTTAGTACATGGGCAAGGGCTGTGGACAGGCGCGGGCGCACACTGTGGAAGGGCCTGGAGGGGAGGCTATGCTCACCACCTACACGACCCTTCAGGACAGCATCTACATGAGAAACCGGCACCAGTTCTCAGAGCACTGTGCTAGGATTTGAGGGTGCACTAGCTCCCGCCACCACCAGGGGTCCACCAGAGGAGGAACACGCTGATACTGGCCTTGTTGCAAGGCCGGGGGAGGGCCGACTTAGATAACGGCGTCATTTCCGGAATCCTCAATGCAGTGACATGGCAGAAGTTACCTTTGAGTTGGAAGACACGGCACTGCCTGTTTCATATCAAACCGCCTTTGGTTTTAGTTTTCGAAAAAATAGATTTGCTACTGTTTCGATCCAACAACAAAAGTCAACCTCCTTAATTATGTTGGGAGAATTTCAGTGTTTTCAAATGGAAGAGACAATTAAGCAGAGCCCAGTTTGGAAAAACAGTTGGTGTTGAGAGAGAATAGAGAACTGTACTTCATGTCCACTACCACCATGCACTGGAGCCACGGCCCCAGTCCTTGGGTTACTAACAGTAGAAAAGGCAACCCCTTGTAAATCAATCACAAAGCAAACAAACCAGGCCCCAGGGGCTGGAAGGAACCCCTGACTGAGTTCAGTCATAAACACTAACATGGGGGCGCCGTGGGGAAGGCGCCTGCTGAGCGAGCCTGCGGACTGAGTCTGGACCCGAGTCTGGACCCCTGTACGAAACCTGGCAACGTGGCACGTACATGGGTGGTACATGCGTCTCTATCCTCGGTGCTAGGGGAGGAGAAAGGCAGATCCCAGAGGCTTGCTGTCCAGTCAGCCTAGTCAAAACTGTGAGCTGCAAGTTCAGAGAGAGACCCCTGCCTCAGAAAAGAGCAAGGTGAAGCCTTGAGGAAAACATCCCAGTGTCAAATGCTCGCCTCCACACACAAGCGTGTGCACACACAACAACTACCTGACTTGGAATGAAACAGGTTAAGTTGTCTACAACTAACACGAAATCTCAGTTACCTGCAATATGGAGAAATGGAGCTGTGCACACAAATTTTCAGAACCACAACTGCACTTGAAATATAAATCCAAGCCAGGCATGGTGGCATACCCCTTTAATCCCAGCATTCAGGAAGCAGAGGCAAGTGGATCTCTGAGTTTGAAGGCAGAATGATCTACAGAGTGTATTCCAGGGCACAGAAAAACTTTATCTCAAGAAACAAACTATAAATATATATATATATATATATATATATATATATATATATATATATATATATTGCATACATAGATTATACATACATATATACATATAAAATTTTATCTAATTATTCAGACAACTACACAAGAGGCCGGTAGGTTGACCTAGTCTTTATTTGCTCAAGCTTTTTGTATGGGCATGCTCATTTTAAGCAATGTGATTTTCCCCTATATATTTTGGGCAGTAAATAAACAAGATCTTTCATTTAGAGGGATTTTGAGGGTCAGTTAATGTGACAAGGCCACCACGGAGGCTCTGTTCTATCCCAGGTCTTCTACACAGATACTAAATTCAGAAGAGCAGCAAATGCTAAGGCTCCACCACAGGAGTGCTGAAAGACAGCGTGTTGACTGGAGGGGGAGCACTAGTTAGAGAATAAAACGTCAAGAGTGTTCTCCTCATATAGCTACTCTTTCTCACTAACTGGGCAAGAGTCCTGAGTTAGAACCTCAAGATTAAAAGAACAACAACAGCAAAAACTACAATATGCAATAATAAAAATGTAATAAAAATTATTATTTTGTTTGCTAGTTAATTACTACTTCAAAAACAGAGGCAAAAAAAAGACAACCAAACACTTAAGTTTTTTTCTTCTATAAAAGAAGGATAAAAGCACTGAACAGGGGCTGGGGAAGCAGCTCAGTTTGTAGAGTGCTTACTCAGAATGCATGATGCCTCGGGTTCGATCCCCAACACCACATAATTCAGGCCAGGAACGGGGGCAGATACCCCTAACTCCAGCATTTGGGAGGCAGAGACAGATGGGACCAGAAAATCAAGGCTATCCTCAGCTATACTGCAAATCTGAGGACAGCCTGGGCTACATGATCCTGTCTCAACACAAAACCGAAAGGAACATTCTTTCCCAACATGATTTCCTATTTATAGCCCATTCTTCAGCCACGTTTCTCCCCTGGAGGTATAACTTTTATCTCAGGAGAATTCTAGAACATCCACCACATCTCAGAATTCTTATTCTTTTTCATACCCATTTGAATGAAAAAAGTGGGATTTTTTTTTTTTTCGTTATTGGAAAGAATATCATACTGGAGTGAGAAAACTTTACCAAGATAAATTTACCCCAAAGTTTCATTATTTCATCACCGGACATAGGATGGAAAGCCTATGTGACAGACAAGGTGTGCTAGCTGACGGGGTACGTGGTCATGGCAAGTGGTGACAGCGCCCGGAAGTAAGTTTGAATGCAATTAAGAGAAAATATTCACTACTAAGAAGCTCTAGCTTTGGAAGAATTTGTCCTTACTATTTTATATAAAACTACCTAGAGATTTCTATTATATTTGTTTGGGGAAAGACAGAATGGGAAAAGCTGGATAATTTATACTGATATGACATATGCATATACGATGAACACCAAGTGGGCGTGTGGTACCCTTCACACACGAATACGACATCAACAATCTCCACAGGGCTCTCAGTTTCACAGGTGTAAACAAACAGGGGAATGAATACACATATATGCATTTTAAGATAAATATTTTACAACTAATTTTGCTAATTATTTCTAAAAGTGCTGCCTCTCTTGGTTGACTGAAATATTTTAGAATTTAAGCTTTCCTATTCCAGGGCCATTAACAATAAAGGAGACCTATAAGATAAGATGGAGGAGGGGGTCTTCCATTTCTCTGTTGAAATGTGAACAGCTCAACCCCTTGATTTCAATTCAGTAAACTCAGAGACACAGTCCTGCCCGGCAATCTGGGCCCTGGATAAATGACTCAGTGGTGAAGAACACTGACTGCTCTTCCAGAGGACTGGGGTTCAGTTCCCAGCACCCACACGGCACCTGACAACCATATATAACTCCAGTTCCAGAGGATCCAACGCTCTCCTCTGGCCTCCATGGGCAGTAGACACACGTGTGGTGCAGACATACACTCAGGCAAAACACTCATACACATTAAAAAAATATATAAATAAAGAAATGAAAATGAGTGCATGAAATCAATAACTGAAGTAGAAAAGTCAGCTCCATAGCTCCTCGGCTGATAAGGGATGAGCTCCTCCCCTTATCATCTTGGCTATAGGCTACTATTATTGTTTACATAGTTCCATGTAGGAATGCCTATGAATTCTGTAATGGTGGGATCAAATGTGTAAGTTGATTTTCTAAACTAGATCTCATCAATTTGAGTAATTGAGATGGCTAGCTATTTTGGGTTGCACTGTGAACTTATAGTAGACCTAGTGCTGGGGCATTCAGATATCCTAGCTCCGTCATCAAAATAACAACGACACTTAGCAAGTGAGGCCCCTGCTGCTGTTCCTTGCTTCAATTCTCATTTAAAAGACACTGAGTATAAATGTCTTCCCCTGAAATTTTTAAAAAGACGTGGTTTATATTTAAATTGGCTACGAAACCCAAATGCCAGGTTTTGAAAGCAGTTCCCCAACTGTCACAGGCAGCTGTCAAGTGCGGCTCAAAGGAACCGACAACATGACAAAGGCAAGGCCTTGCTCCTCAGGGTGCAGGGGCTCTCGGGAGCTGGGATCCTGACTGGAGAGAAGCGAGCCTACACCCAGAGAGAGGCCAGCCTGAATACAGCCACGGCTTTCCATTCTCCTCGGTAAAATCTCTACAGTTCAACTAAGCCATGCCCTCAGCTGCCAGCCTTGGGGAAGCTGAAAAATACCCGACTCTAAAAGAACTCACTGGCCATCCTTAGAAGGGAGCAAGATGTCTAAGTTTGTCACATTTAACTGACCTTGAGTGAAAATATCGAATTGCCGGCCTTCCAAAGTCCCTGTCACTAGGAACTTGGCAAAAGTGATGTATGTCAGAGAACTGGAAGCTGATAGAAATAGTTTTAAATACAAATTAACTGATAAAATACTTTTCCACAATGGATTTCTATTCTTAAATATATATGTGATCAGCAGATAAACAGAGTCCAGATGCCGGCAGGATTCCTCATCTTTCCCCAGACTGTTAACATGAATCCACATAACTCGGGCTGAGGTGTAGAAAGCTGGGAAGGGGACCTACACGTCTCAGAAGGGATCAAAGTGTGCAGTATTTTAATTAGCAAGATGAAGTGTTTGCAGGCTGGGGAGGTGGCTCAGTGGATAAAAGCACTTGCCACATAAACCTGATGCCCTGAGTTTAACTCCACAAATCCACATAAAAAAGACAGTGGCGCTCACTTATAATCCCAGCACTACTACAGCGAGATGGGAGGTAGGGACGATCTAGAGTGTGCAGCGCCGTGTGTGTGTGTGTGTGTGTGTGTGTGTGTGTGTGTGTGTATGTGTGTGTGTGTGTGTGTGTGTGTGTGTGCGCGCGCATAAACACTGAGAGACCCTGACTCAACGAGGTGGAAGGAGAGAACCGATCCCAAAATATGTTCCATGCCATGTATGTGCCCACACTTAAACATGACCACACTCATACACACACACACACACACACACACACACACACACACACACACACAAATAATAAATAAAAATTTTGAAAACTGCAAAGTGAGCCCACTTGGAGTCTGGAAATAAACGAACAGACACACAAACTTACACCTTGTGGTTATGAGGAAAAACTCCTGTCACTTACGGTGAAGGAGAACAAGACAATGCACCGAGTTGGAGAGCTGGCTCAGTGGTTAAAAGCACTAGCTACTCTTGCAGAGGACCTGGGTTCGATTACTAAAACTACCTGCAGCTTCACTCCAGTTCCAGGGATCCAGTGCCCTCTTCTGGCCTCTGCAGGCACTGCACACACGTGATGCACAGACACGCAGGCAGGCAAAACAGACTCTGAAAATACTAAATAATTTTTTAAAGACTGAAAGAAAATAAGACAATCTAGGTGAGTCCTGTCATGTGGTCAGCTACAAGCCAATTTGATCCAAATCCTGCAGAGTGGATGTTAGGAACACGGCATATTGTCGGGATGATGCCCCTTGGCTTGATTCTGCTCAAACTAGCTGCGCAACTTTACGGGATGCACATCGGGCTCATTTGTGAGATGTGTTGTGGCGCCCACTCTCACCGGGTTGTTATGAAAAGAAAATGAGTTATAGATAGAACCTAGCACCACAGAGGCTTAGTACATACCAGTCACCGGTATTATTCTTCAGTAACAGTAATAAACGACTGGGGGGGGGATGGGCTGGAAGGATGGCTCAGTGGTTAAGAACAGCAGCTGTTCTTATAGAGGATCTGGGTTCGATTCTCAGCATCTACATGGCTGCTCAGAGCCATCTGTAACTCCAGCTCCAGAGAGATCCAACACCCTCTTCTGGATTCTGCCGGCACTTGGTGCCTGTGATACACAGGCATACATGCAGGCAAAAACACCTGTACACATGAAATTCAAAAATAAAAAGCACAATCCAGGTATGGCTCACTCATGGGTAGAAGCACTTGCCAAGTAAGCGTGGGTATTAGAGTTGGAATCCCCAGGACCCATGTAAATGCTGGGTGGCTACCCTGTAGTCTCGGTGCTTGAGGAGGTGGAGACAGGAGATTGCTGGAGCATGGTGGTTGGCCAGACTAGCTAAACTGGAGACCTCTGGCCTCTCTCTTCCACAATAAGGTGGAGAGTCACTGAGGAATATGCCTAGCTCGCATGCGTGTGTGTGGGCATATGTACACACACACACACACACACACACACACACACACACACACACACACACGTCTTGGACTCTAGGTTTCCAATGAGGAATGTAAAATGAAATAGAGGCTGCCTACTTAAATGGGAACTTGAGTCACTCTTACATCAAAATTCATTATTTTACCCAAAATTTGAACTCAACAGGGCATCCGTTTGGTGCTGTTCTTAGAAACTTGGAGACCCCATCTCTAAGACTCTTGCCTGATTACTACACCCGATGGAACCCGAGGGAAAACTGACTTTTGTTTTTCCTGTGTCTTCATACAAGCTAAGCTGCCTCTAACTCCAAGGGGCTCTTACTCTGGGCTGTAAACAGATGCTCGCTCTAAGTGGCTGTGGCTGGCGATGTCACTCCTTTTGGGGGAGACTGCAGTGGAGCTGCCCTGTCACCTCACAGCCCTGGCTGACCCCAGCCCCCTGCCTCTCTTCCCCTTTTCAGGACCCAGGCACCTTTGCACACCAAGAGGATTTGCATAGCTTCTCTCTGCCTTAAGTCACAAAGCACGTCACAAAGGATGGCTGGCGATCCCTTGGGTGTCTCCTCTCCTTGCAAACCCAAGTTCTTACCCCAGGACTCAAGGATCCCGAGGCCTCTAATTTTATCTATGACACACGAAGTTGCGAAGTCCCAAGACGAGTTCGTTCAAGAATCTCAGACAGCATGTGACTCCAGGCCCAGCCTGCTGCTCTGTGAACCCCATCAGCACGACAAGTTCTGCTGCACCCAAACCCGGTCCCCACGGGAACTCTGGTGCTGTGGAGGCGACCTGCTTGCGTGGCACAGGTACAACCGTACTTCACCAGGTACCAAAGGCAAGGCTATCCTGGCTGGGGAGGGCATTTCAGCTCATCAACCTCCGGTCACTAGCTCACCAGTGCCAGGGCTTTGGGGACAGTCGTGTCTGCACAGTCTGCCTCCTTTTTCTCCTCTATGTGGACATGTTGTCAACTCCACCTCTCCAAGAGGCGCCTTGTCGCGTTCCTAGGTGTTAAGGGAATGCCTGTGTGTCCATGCGCTCCTGGTTTTCAACAACTAACTTAACCAGACGGCGGAGGCCTGGGCTTTAACTGCATCCCACCCACACCCGATACAGATGTTGAACACATATTTGCTAACACCTGTGCTTCCCTAAAGGCCTGGGAAGAGGAAAAGGAAGACAACTCTCCGTGAGGATCCCTCTCCTGCCCCGCCCCCTTCGCCTCCACTTTCTAGGACACTTAGGGATGAATGCCCACAGCTGCTGCGGCTGGCTCTCCTTGAGTCCGGTGCCTTTGATCCTTTCTTTTCAGAATCTAGTAATGCTAAAGACAGCTCCCAAGCGTTCGCGCCTTTCCACATTTCAGACGCACTCTTCCGCTCTGGGGAGCTACCCTGGGCTCTTACTAATCATGCGCTGTGGAGAACGGAGCCCACAGCCACTGGGCCACTGACCGCCAGGGGCAGAGGCTCAGCTCCACATGTAGATTGCTTTCCCCTTACCTAGAGGGTCTTATAAACCACCAAAAAAAAAAAAAAACCACCTCACTGGGTCACTGTGTGTGTGTGTGTGTGTGTGTGTGTGTGTGTGTGTGTGTGTGTGTGTGTGTGTGTGACAGCAGTGCAGGGGTGGGATGGGGCCAGCTGGGAGGAGGAGTGAGGACATTAGCGGGGACTGGGGGGGACAACAAGGATAACAGAGGTAATGGGTGAAAGTATGATAGACAGGTATGAAAACATCAAGATGAAACCCATTATGGTGCATAATTAATATATCTAAATAAATGTTTTTAAGTGAGTAAAGCTTGAAATAACTTGTAGTCAGAATTTTACACGTAGAATTGATGTGTGCAGATGTAATGTCTGAGCACAAAACACAGAAAGGTAGAGTGAAATAACGATGCTTCCTTCTGACCTAGGAGATGGCCTTTCTCCAGGCTGGGGCAGGAGGCAGGCAGGGAGGGAGGTGTGGCGGTCCTGGGACCCAGCACGGATGGGATGGGAAGGCAGTCTCTGGCTCCTTTGCCACCTCCCTGATGACTCCTGAGTCCCACGTAGCACTGGTAAGAAGCCTGCGACCTGGGTGGGTCTGCTAACAGCTGGGCTTCCCAGACAGAGGCCCCTGCACTCAGAAGAGGCCCCAGGGAGCTTCTCCCTGCTCACCACCCACTTGACTATGTCCTTCATGTGACACCGCAGACGTGCCCGACCTCGGGCAAACTACAAGCCCTCCTCTGTATCCTCCCCTCTCCCAAGCCGGCCTTCACGGTGCCTGGTTGGTCCTGGATGTCCCTGCAGCACACTGCTTCATCTCAGTGTCGACCAGTGACCTAATCCAGTCAGCTGTCTGGTTACAGGATTGCCTGGTAACTACCCTGGAAACTGCTTAAGAGCAAAGACCTGTTTCATTTCTGCATGTGCCTGGTCCTTACATAATTGTTGAGTACATGAATGAATGAATGAATGAATGAATGGAGTGAATGAATGAATGAACAAACAAACTGTCAGGAAAATAAACTCAAATGAATGAATGAATGAATGAATGAATGAACGAGTGGATGAATGAACGAACAAACTGTCAGGAAAATAAACTCAAGCTGTAATTTAATAAATTTAAAAGATACAGCCTAAGCTAACAGCTTCCATTTGCGGGGGGGGGGGGGATCAGCATAAACTTAAGAAATGATTTCTTCCTTCAAATACTTCCATTATTATCTAATAAAATTCCTGTGAGATGGAAGTTTTGGAAAGAAAACTTTCAATAAATCCTATTTAAAAAGCTGTAAGTACCTTGCTGGGTGGCGGTGGGGGTGCATGCCTTTAATCCCAGCACTTGGGAGGCAGAGCCAGGATGATCTCTGTGAGTTCAAGGCCAGCCTGGTCTACAAAGCGAGATCCAGGACAGGCTCCAAAGCTACACAGAGGAAACCCTGTCTCAAAAAACAAAACAAAACATCAACAAAAAAGTCCTAAGTACCAATTATAATGAAAGAATTACTGAAATTCATCTAAATATTATTCTAGGCAACTCCCTGAGTTCCTGTAAAAACAAACCTCAATACAATGTCATGCTGAAAAACTAAAATAAGCGGGGAAACTAATATTTCACCTACAATGGTCTTACATGCTAAACTTATAAAATGCACAGGGGATACCAAAAAGCAATGATTCTTTTTGTCTAACACACACACACACACACACACACACCATCACCCTGCCCTCGTAACTTCTGAGATAGCAACATATTCCAGTGAAGTCCCTATTGTCCCCTAGCCATGGGGAAATCTGGGTTAAAGGACTTGACTTAGCTCTCTGAATCTCATACCAACACTCATGTGGCTGGGGAAAACCTTCTCAGATTGCTGCCCTACAGGGCTGTTAACACACAACCACACATTGAGAAGCGACTGGTACCACCCAGTACCCTGTAATGCTCTGTTCCTGGGAGGGTTCCATTCTCACTCTGTGTGTGTGTGTGTGTGGGGGGGGTGTTCACACGTGACTCGTTTAAAAACTCAAGTATTGATACAGTACAGTCTCTCAGGGGCCAGCTAATGGACATGGTTTTTAACACCTTGTCTTAGAAATATCAGGCTCTCCAGTTAATGAAGAAGGCACCGCACTTTGCAGACTTGTATCTACTCTAAGGAATCTGCAGCATCCCTAAAGAAATCCACCTAGTTCATATACCTGACAACAGACTGCAGCAAGTTAGATGTGATGTGCCACGGGACAACTGGTTTACCTCGCCTACCTAGAGGCAAAGCCTTTACAGATCAACTAGAGCATGGAGTTTAAAAGTACACATAGAATGTAAAATCTACAACCCGTCCCAATTTTCAAAACCAAATACAGACTACAAAAATGTGACGACTTTGCAGGTAAGAGAACTTGCCACCAAGCCTGACAATGTGAGTCATCTCTGGGATCCACGTAAGAGAAGGAAAGAACTGACTGTAACCTCTGAATGCTCTCTCTGGCATGTGTGAGCCCCTGCACCAATAAATATAATGAAGGTATATTTTCTTTAAAATGCTTCCCAAATCTTTCTGTGTCAAATACTGGTTTCCATCACCTAGAAGTGGTATATGGGAACTTTAAAAAAAAAAAAAAAAAAAAAAAAAAAAGATTTATTTATTATGAATATGGTATGTATGCCTGCATGCCAGAAGAGGGCACCAGATCTCATTACAGATGGCTGTGAGCCATCATGTGGTTGCTGGGAATTGAACTCAGGACCTCTGGAAGAGCCGCCAGTGTTCTTAACCTCTGAGCCATCTCTCCAGCCCCCAGTATATAAGAACTTTGAGCATAGAGACTTTGGCGGCCAGATTTCTGATTTCTGTAAATGGACAGATTACTGCTCTCAATTCTTGAACTGAACACCACTGCCTTATAATTAGCAAGATGGGTCTCTAATACGAAAAAAATACATCAGTAAATGGAAATGTTAAAAAAAAAAAAAAAGTCTCACATCTTCCACCGAAGCCATCACCCTTAAATGCAAAGTAGATAAAGAGCGACACCTCGACACAGCTCACCGAGAGAGGAATGACTGCAGGTGATTACGACAGCAGAGAACACTGGACCAGCAGAGGGAAGTTCACTGCATGAGCACAGGACAACCTCAACAGGAAAAAAGAGCAAGAAAAAACCTTGAGGAATTGATGGCCACACACTTATCTTGTTCCTTGATACGGAACCATTACATCTGTGGGTTAATTAAGGAGAACACAATGTAAGCTCTTGGTCCATAGGTGTAAGAATTGAGCTATTCTAACCAGCTCGGGTTTATTTAAGCTGATGGTGGTGGCAGCCTCGGCGGTGGCCTGACTGTTCACCGCATCCGAGAGCACCATTCTGTAGGCCTCCCCGGTGCTACCATGGTGGCAGCATCCCACACCAGGAAGCAGGTACTCTCAAACTGAGGCACAGAGTAACTACAAGGACATCAGAATGGGGTGTGTGTGTGTGTGTGTGTGACAGGCCAGGTCTCAATCGTCACCCCGGATGAGGACGGTGGTACTGAAGGGATCTGAAAGCATCAGCGTGTTACGCACCACGGTCTGCAGTGGTGTGTGCTAGCTCCCAGCGGCTTGCTGCTCCAGAGATCCTTCTGACTTAGGCCACCCAGGCTAGTCTGAGATTTACACAGTTTGACTATCTGAGGACAAAGCCACAGCAATGTTATTCAAAACAGAACTGTGCTTTGTTCATAAATATTCTTCTATCAGCAAATGTAGACACCATTAGAGGAAGGGACTCTTCCGGCAGCTACCTCAGGAGATAACATGGACAGCATAGCGGAGTAACAAGCGTGTGAGTGTGTGGAAGCTACCTGCCATTCACAAGGAAGCACGAACGTGTGTATGGTCAGCTAACTTGCCTGTGCATATTACAGGAAGACCTCGATGATTCCACGGAGCTTTATCGGGACATGGCCCCCGGATGTGAACAAACAGCAAATGGCTCTCTTGAATAGCAACAGGCAAAAGATCGAGTTTAAGGGGTGACTGTGTGTGGAGGGGGAAGGTAAGCCCCCCCCCCCCCCCCCCCCGAAAATCAGTGATGAATAACTACTGGTTCAAAGCCACCACAACGGCTCTGGTCGCCTTCTACAGGGGCACAGTGACCTCTACTGGTAGAAACACAGAATGCTGTGATTTTTTTTTTTTTCTTCCTTAAACACGCCAACTGAAGTAGGCCACACACATCCTAGCACAGAACAGAAAGAACTGTACAGTGTTTCAGCTAATCCTGCTGGGATTTCAGAACACCTTATAGCTATCAACGCAGCTATAAAAATATTTTAGAAGTACCTCCAAGCATAGCCAGTTTCCACAGGCACCAACCACAGAATAAAAGAATACATACATCAAGATGCATCAAAACTCCCTACGGCCGAGTCTTAGGTGGCCCGCTTTCTCGTGAACATCGGCTTCCCTGTTTTTAAAGCAACAGTTAAAGCTTTGGCTTTCTCTCTTAATTCTGAACCGCTGTCAGAAATCAGTTGTGGACATTTTTAAGTTTATAGTGACTTTGGATAATTAAATTTTACCTTGACCTGAAAAAAAAAAAGCGGCCAGATGACAATACCTGACCCCGGTGGCCCCCAAACTCCACGACCTAACCACTGGAACACATGTGAACAAACAGGGGGAAGGCAATGTGTGAGTCCAGAGCACAGGTTTACAGGAACCAATACGGCTATCTTTAAATCTTAAAGGCTAAAATAATTTCCTTAATAACTTCATTTTCAGAACTTTCCACTATAGAGAGCAAAGCAGTCAAGAACTCAGAATGACCCTCTTTGTGACATACATTAAAAGTCCACCCTGAAACCACAGAAGTAACAACTTCTTTAATCCTGCCTGTCTTTTTTCCCCCCCTCAGATCACACATAATAAAAATAACTGCAAAGTGACAGAGACGAGACAAAGCTTGGGCTGGAGCAATGGCTGGGGTGTTAGAGGCCAAGCTCACTACCAAAAGTCTAAGAAAAGACACACGGTGAAGGTGCAGAGCTTACTGAGAACGAGGAGCAGAGAAGTGAAGGCGTCCGTACTTAACTCTGTGACTACGTCATCTTTCCACTGTTTCTATTGCTAACGTGCGGCTGTGTTTACAAGACATGGCCAGGGACACAACAGGGAACGAAACGCCCTGCCTCCCCGCCTCTTGCTCTCCTCCCAGCCCACAGGACAGTGCCTTCCTTACACAAGGTTGACACCAGACACCACGAGAGCAACTCTCTACAAAGTCAACTCTGGCCTTCGGAAAGAGTTCAGGGCTGTAAACACTGTGAGCTCTCGGTGAAGAACTCCCACATAAACACTGAAACCTTCACGGTACCGTGAAAGACCACATCCAGAAATACGGTAAGGACATTTAAAACTCTGCCTGAACTGGGTACAAGGGAGAGAAAAACAGGAAATGACTAAAATAATCCGCAGGACATTTGGTTAATGGAATTACGGTTAACCAGGGAGTGGAATATAATGGCAGCTTCACCAAGTGATTACATGTTTGGCGTGTAGTGGAAGCATCCAGGCAGATGAGTGCTCTCGGTTACAGTAATGCCCCTGCAAAATGAGGCTGGCCGCCTGGTTACTATTCATACCTTATGGTACTGCTTGGATTGTATACGGTAAATATCTAGTAAGACACAATAATGTCATTAAATAAAAACACCATTCTGGAGGCTATGGAGACAGCTCAGTGGATGAGACAGCTTGCTCTACAAAAATAAGGACATGGGCTGGAGAGATGGCTCAGAGGTTAAGAGCACTGGCTGCTCTTCCAGAGGTCCTGAGTTCAATTCCCAGCAACCACATGGTGGCTCACAACCATCTGTAATGAGATCTGGCGCCCTCTTCTTGCCTGCAGTCATACATGCTGTATACATAATAAATAAATAATCTTTTAAAAAAAAATAAGGACATGAGTTCAAATCCCAAGCACCCACATTAAAAAATAAAAATTAAATAAACAACAACTTGGCTGCACGTGCCTATGACTCCGGAATCAAAGAGAGGCGGATCCACAAAGCTTGCTGGCGAGAGAGACCCTGCCTCAAAGCCGTTAAAGGTGAGAGCCATGGAGGAAGATACCTGGTGTCCCACTGCGGCCTCCAGATGCGTACTACAGCATGGGCACGCACGCACGCACGCACGCACGCACGCACGCACGCACGCCATCATAGGCATGCACTATACCAAACATTCGGGGAGAGGGGCACCCTTCCGAATGACAAGAGGAAGAGGAAAACGAGTATAAAGCAAAGCATTACCAGGTCAGTGTGAGAGGTTTTCAAAGCAAGCTACACAGGCCAGGTGTCCAACCTTTGGCATTTCCTGGCCAAGAGCATTACTCTAACACATTCACTTGTCAAAGCAAGGCTCAATTAGGAAGAACAGTGGAAAGGCTGAAGTGGTAAAATGCTGGTGTTCTTAACAGAAATAAACCCTCGGTGAAGGTCGGGGGGGGGGGGGCGGGCGTGGTAGTTTTCAGAAAAGATTTTCTTACTCTTTCACTTTATTCAAAGCATCGCCCTAAATGATCACACTCCAGGAATCAGCTCTGGGGAAATGACTTCCTCTATTTTTTTATTTTTATTTATTTATTTTTTTTTTGAGACAGGGGGTTCTCTGGCTGGCCTGGAACTTGCTCTGTAGACCAGGCTGGCCACTTGCCTCCCTGGGATTAAAGGCGTGCTCCACCACCCCCCTGTGACTCTCTTTGTCTGTGGAGATTTGTTGCCAACATTCAAAAGCTTGTCCAAGACTGACACTGCTCGGCATAAAGAACCAACCATTGGTGTTTGTCCTCAAGAAAGGGCAGTCTGTGCTTAGGACAGAGTTCTTCTTGAGGAGGAAGAAGGTAGGTTAAAAAAAAAAAATGCAGAAAAAAATCAAGACCATCACAGTTAGGAAACATAGATCATATTCATTCTAATCATGCTAAGGTTTCAAACGGTACAACTTTCCCTTTCTGAAGGTGTTCAGTAAGCAGCCACGCTACTCACTACAGAGCTCCATCGAAGGGGAACGGAAGGAGCTGAGGCAAGAAAGCGAAGCCGGGGGGGGGGGGGGGGGGGGGGGGGGAGCTATACACTGTGTTGTGACTGACAGAGGGCTGGCTGGCAGGGGGGTGAGGGCTGAGATGGAGAGCAAGGCTCATCAACCTTAGTGGAAATAAATGGGACTCGGGACAAGTATCACATGTTTCCTCTTATGTGGATGGATGGATCGATCTGTCATCTATATCTATCCATCTATCCACCCATCCACTCCATCCACCTATCCATCCACCCACCCACCCACCCATTCATCCATCCATCTTTCATCCATCATCTGTCTGCCTATCTATTGTCTGTCTGTCTGTCTGTCTATCTTATCTATCTATCTATCTATCTATCTATCTATCTATCTACCTTATATCCATCACCTGTCTATCTAATTATCTGTCATCTATCATCTATATATCTATTCCATCATCTACAACCCATCAATCATCTATTGGCTTATCTATCAGGTAGGGAAGTGAACAGGATTGCCTGGGGAAAGGAAGGGAAGTAGCAGGAACGGAGACAGGAAAGGTTAATGCGGAGTAAATATGGTCAAGGCAGACACCTGACTAAAAATGTCTTTGTGAAACTCATCACCATAGACTGCTTATACTCCAATTTAATAGAAAAAGAAATAATCTTCATTGCACAGCTTCTATGAAGACCTTCTCAGAAGTAACAAAAGGAGTGAGTGAGCGAGTGCCCTCAGTGGCACTTGGTGGTGGAGATGCATTGGGACACCCTAGCCATCTATGATGCGTGCTCGGTCTGCTCACTGGGACACCCTAGTCATGTATGATGTGTGCTCAGTCTGCTCACTGGGACACCCTAGACATCTATGACGTGTGCTCGGTCTGCTCACTGGAACATCCTAGCCATCTATGATGTGTGCTCGGTCTGCTCACTGGGACACCCTAGCCATCTATGATGCGTGCTCGGTCTGCTCACTGGAACACCCTAGTCATGTATGATGTGTGCTCGGTCTGCTCACTGGGACACCCTAGTCATGTATGATGTGTGCTCGGTCTGCTCACTGGGACACCCTAGTCATCTATGATGTGTGCTCGGTCTGCTCACTGGAACACCCTAGTCATGTATGATGCATGCTCGGTCTGCTCACTGGGACACCCTAGTCATCTATGACGCGTGCTCGGTCTGCTCACTGGGACACCCTAGCCATCTATGACGCGTGCTCGGTCTGCTCACTGGGACACCCTAGTCATCTATGACGCGTGCTCGGTCTGCTCACTGGGACACCCTAGTCATCTATGACACGTGCTCGGTCTGCTCACTCCGTGGCTGTGCATTACAGTACAGTGCAGACTTCACTACGTCAAGATGTGACAGAGAACTCGAGAACAGATGAGGGAGGAAGCATGTAACTTTTAAGTTCCTGCCCAAACAGTACCAGGGTTGGACTAACTTGAAACCCAATAGAAGACAGCAGCTCCTGGACTGATTATGTCTTTTCAAAGTGACACATTTAAAGAAGGCAGCACACCTTACACAGAGTCCCCACTTGGCGCCCCTTTTACCAACACTGAGAACAATTTCCTAATTCGGGAGTTTTGTGGATGGGATGATCCCCAGGTGGACTCTCGGGTTCACCTAATGGCCGCTCATCTGGGGAGGTTTAAAACTCTGGCTTCCTCATCTTCCGAGGGAGCTAATCATGTGATCATAGAGTGCTTAGCCTCCATGAGCACACAACAGGATGAAAACCTTGCGCTGGTGTGCTGGCGGCAAAACTTCTGGGAATCATGGGATGAGAAACATGCCAAGGCTGCCTGGTCCCTTAAGCCTGAAATTTAAAAACCGGCCGGATCTGGTGCCAGGGCCCAGAGTCCCAGCGACTCCGGAGGCTGAGTCCAGAGAATGGCTTCAGGGCAGGTATGCGGGGCTATGGTGGACACCGGTGGGGTGACGGAAACACAATAAAAACCTGTACAAATCAGCCAGCCAGGAGTGGCCGTCCATGCCTATAATCCCAGCACTCAGAAGGGGCGGGCAGGTAGAAAGGGCGGGCCAGACCGGCTCAGCCTACACGGTGAAACCCCGTCTCAAAAAACGTAACAGAAAGCAACATCGAACTACAGCACACCCCAAAGTGGACACCGTCTACACTGCCTCCTGTCCCTTAAAACCGAACGGCCACCCGAGAGGTCAAGGGTCATCCCTTAGGAAGGCTAACATTTCCAGGCAACAGCCACATTTAATGGAGACGGTTTTATTTCTGCGTTTTATGGGAGAGCCTTTGGGTGCTCTATGTTAACATCAGCACGGTGCAGCCCACAGCAGATTAAAAAGCTCAACAGATTCTACAATTTCTAGAAAACTGATAAATGAAACCTAATTTTTACTATGGCTACTGACTTCTTCCTCCTTCCTTATTTATTTTAGTTTAAAGTTGGGGGGGCGGGGGGGGGTGTGTCCCTGAGTGCAATACCTGCACAGGCCAGAAGAGGGCACCAGCTTCTCAAAGCTGGAGTTACAGAGGGTGTTTAGCGGCCCAAGATGGGTGCTGGGAACCAAACTTGGCCTTTTGAAAGGATAACAAGCGCTCTAAACACCGAGCTGTATCCCTCGCCGCACCAATTTTAATTTTGAGTCAGAGTCTCACGTAGCCCAGGCGGGCCTTGAACTCCCTACGTAAGCAAGCTGATCTTGAAGTCCTGGTCCTCCTGCCTCTCTCCTGAATTCTGGGTTACAGTGTGAGCCACCCCACCGTGTTTATCACCCAGTATCAGTGCTTTGTCTGGAAAGTTCTGATGGCAGGAATTTCAAAATCTACCTCTCTCTTTAGAAACTTCAACCAGGTGTTTTGCGTCACAGGCTTTAGTTATTCCTTGTCCTTCTTGGACTCAATGGCACCTCTTGTTTTTCGTTTTAACACACAGTTCGGCGGCAAAGGAAAAGAGCAAACCAAACCAACTCACACTACAGTCCGATGCACACCCAGTGCGCTTAACGACAGAGTCTGGAGACCCCCTGAGCCACCAAACGCCTTTCCCTTTCTTTAAACAAGGTAAAACAGTCTATTTTAAAAATCAATTCAGCACAAGAGACAACACAGGGAAGAAAAAGGTGAGGCCAGGGGCAAATTCCTAGGAGAGCTTTCTCAGGCAGGAGACGGGCAGCACAGTCCCAAACCTGTCTGCGTTCTTTTAAACAGATACAGCTGGTGTATGGAGTGAGCGGAATGTGGGTGAGTGGATCATCTCCCCCATTGTGTCTCTCCCACCGCAGACAACAGGCTTTCCTCCACAGATGCTGATGAATGACCTGAGCACATTACAAAGAGGCGGTTTAGTTTCCATGTTACCAAGAAACCAGAATGGACAGTATCACGCTCTACAGACTGTAAGGTTCACGAAGCCAGGAGGAACCTTCTCTAGGTTCCATCCCTAACCCAATTAAAATGAATAGAAGGCCATTTTTCTGTTACTTAGTCAGTTAAATAAATAGGAAAACAATAAAAATCTGAACTTACATTTACACCAACCACAGGCCAAGAAGCTAGAATGGAGCTAAGGAATCCCTAGCCAGGAATAAGTTATAGCTAGTGACATGCCTGGCTGCAGGCTGCAGAACTTTCTCCTCTAGCTTCCTGGACACGACTGTGAACTGTAAATCTTGTTTCGACCTCCGCCCCCACCCCTTCTTAAAAGGCTGGAGAGTTGACAAGAGTTTAAGAGTACATTCAATGGTCACTGTAACACACTCTAGAAGTATCTGATTATTGCAGGGGAGTTTAAACAGGCAGTACAAGGGGGAGTAGAATTCTCTACTCTTAAAACTGCTTAATGCTGGCACTGTTACAAAGACGGAATGTGGCAAACCCTGGAGGTTGGCCTGCTTCGCTGACTATTCAACTCCTGGGGTACGGGGTTGGGGATGGGGGTGGGGAGCTGTGTGTTTTACTATGAAACGGGAATGGACTACACCGTAAGAAACTCCAGGCTGGAGGACATGGCTCAGTGGTTTTATAAAAGTGCTTGCTATGCAAAAGAGAAGACCCAAGTTCAAATCCCGGGGACCCACGTAAAAGCCAGATGCACAGTCCTGGAGCCTGTAATCTCAGCATTCCTATGGGGAGACACGTGTAGGAAACAGGAGAATCCTAGCTGCTCAGAAGCCTGCTGGGCCGGCAGATGCAGCAGAAAAACAGATCCTGCCTCAAACAGTGTGAAAGGCAAGGACCAACACCCAAGGTGGTCCCTCCAACCCCCACATGTGCGGTGGCATGCCCATGCATCGTCTAATGGATGGGCATGCCCATGCACCCTGAATAAAAAATAGTACACCATTCGTTTCAAATACCAGTAGACTGAATGTCCTTTCAGCTTCCACTTGATAATGGATGCCACACACAACATGAGCTACTAGGAAACACCCCAACTAAGACAGAATCTGGGGGGAAACAAATCTGAATGGCTCATCAGAACGACAATTCCATAGGAGGTTACAATTCAGGATCTACATTTCTCAAAACAGAGCCCACGCACACGTCACCTGGCTGGCTGGCTAAGGACACAATGTCCCTCCACTGCCTCAACACTTTTAGCTCAGCTGGGTCCTGAGGCCTGCATTGTTTCCTTAAATCACATTTTAGTGAAGGGTGTGTGTGTGTGTGTGTGTGTGTGTGTGTGTGTGTGTGTGTAGGTCTGAGGACAACCTGTGGGAGTCAATTCTCTCCTTCCATGCTGGTCCCCGGGATGGAACTAAGGTTGTCAGACTCGGTGGCAGGCACCTTTCACTGGCTGAGCCACCTTGCCAGCCCTTGGCCTGAATTTTTAAGTCCGTTTCGGTGTTATCATCATTGTAAGGTTATTCACGATCTCCCTACCCACTCAGAGGAATTCTGACCTTAGAGGTGTGAGACAGCTTCCAAGTGAAAAGAAAGAGTGATTCTGATACTATACACCTTTGCTCTAGCTGGGGCCCCCACCCGGAACGACTCTGACCCTTCTCTGCCTTCTCAGCAGTCTCAAGAGGCCCAGCCTAAACTTCATTTCCTGTCTCACAGCCCATGGGATCTTTACCTCATCACCGAGTACTAAGCACACACCTTAGGTTCTGCTATTCTATATCCTATCTCTCTCTCTCTCTCTCTCTCTCTCTCTCTCTCTCTCTCTCTCTCTCTCACACACACACACACACACACACACGCACGCACGCACGCACGCACGCACATGCACATGCACACATGGACACACACATACAGACACAGTCTATATACCCCTCCAAGCTCCTGACATTCTAAGTCCTTCAAGGATACATTGGCAAACTTCCCTAGTATCTCGAGCCCTAACCCAGACTCTCAAATAGAATGTCTGTGTAACGGAAACAGACATTGACAAAAAAGTCTCACAGCTGTGGTTATCAGCAAATCTCAACCCAAGCAAGAATCGTCATTTATTATGTAAATATTTGTAATTGTAATATTATGCAACCATAAGTTACGTAAACACCAGAGTGACCGCCACGCATCAGAACTACACCCGGAACCGTCTGTGTCTTCTGCTACTGAGCACTAAGCCTTCAAAACAGAAATCGCCTCTTCCTGCCACTAACGCTTGATGACGTTCTTCGGAGCCCCCTTCACCGCCCCCTCTAAGAGGCAACTGGGGCACTTAGTACACGCACAGGCCCCCAGCACTGCCCTCACAGTGCCCAGACAAGCAACAGGAGCTGTTCCGTCCTCAGCTATGGACATCCAGAGATGAGTTCTGCAGTTTATATCCACGGAGCCCTGTTCAGTTCCTGGCAGACAGGAACGTAGATAGGTTCTAGTGGTCAATTAGATAGGTCAACAAATATTGACCTTTAAAACCAGAGACAGCCTGAAGATACAGACAACCTGTCTTCGCTGAGGATTTTAATGATTCCCAACTCTCATGAGACTTGGTGTTAGTTATTTTTCTAAACTGCTAGGGCCAGAGAGATAGCCCAGTGGGTAAAGGCATCTACCACGAAGGCCGATGATCTGAATTCCATCCCGGGAACTCTAGGGCGGAAGGTGAGAACTGACTCCTGAAAGCTGTCCTGTGACTTCCACACACATGGGCAGTAGCATGCATACACCTAAACACACACACACACACACACACACACACACACACACACACACACACACACACAGAATAAAAATTAAGATGTGGCAAAATTCGCCCGACTTAAATGTTATTTCTCTTCTTTTCTTTCTTTCTTCTGTTTTTTTGAGACAGAGTTTCTCTGTGTAGCTTTGCGCCTTTCCTGGAACTCACTCTGTAGACCAGGCTGGCCTCGAACTCACAGAGATCTGCCTGCCTCCGCCTCCCAAGTGCTGAAAATAAAAGTGTGTGCCACCACCGCCCAGCAAATGTTATCTTCTTAATAGTATTTTTTTGTTTCAAGAAAACTGAAAACAATACCGTGATACTGATTAAAACACAGAATCCTTTCCTGGAAAAAAAAAAATCTGCTATAGTTAACACCTGAATTTGGAAATCCCTGCTTATCTGATATTGTATTGCTGGCATGAGTAATTACAACAGATTATCACAGTTAAATTACTGGTATTTCAGTTGTGATATACGATGTATACTTAACTAGCTTTTCTGCATTCTTTTATATTCATAAATAGACTCTGATAACAGCAGCTAATCCTTATAAAGAGCATGATTATCGCCTTTGCTTACTGAGGCTTTTTTCTTTTTTATTGAAACTAATCTTTCCCACATAATATATACTGATTATGGTTTCTCATTCCTCTAGTTCTTCCAGCTCCTGCTCTCTTGCCCCCTCTCTGTCTGTCATCAGAACGAAGAAGCTTCTAAAGGACAACAGTAAAATAAACAAAAACCAACACACTGGAACGGGATGAAATGATTGAGGGCAAAGCGCCCAAGAGAAGATAGAGATGCCGAGACCTGCTCATGCTCACACTCAGAATCCCATAAAAAATACTAAACTGGAAGCCATAACATATATGCAAAGGACCTGTAGGGCAAAAGGGAGAGAAGAAAAAAATATGTAAGTGAAAATAAGATTTAAAAAAGGAAAGAAAAGTCCTAATGTGACACTATGAGAGAAAGGTGCCGCTGAGTCCATTTGCGGCCGTCTCGCCCTCAAGGCAGCTTTCTGTGCACAAATAACAAGCCTCACGGCCTTCCCAAGTACATGATCCGGGGGTGTGACGTCCTGTCCCAAAGCTGAGCAACTGTCAACATTATCTAATTTCAGGATGTTTTCATCTCCCTGAACAGCAACTGTGCCACTGCCGCCGCCGCCGCCGCCGCCGCCGCCGCCGCCGCCGCCGCCGCCACCGGCCACCATGCCTCCTATGCCCTGCCCTTCCCACCTCACCCCCCCCCCCCTCTACTGACGTGCCTGGGACAGACATTTCATACATAAATAATACTGCACATGGTCTTTGTAGCTGCCTTCTTTTGTTTAACATATCTTCACGGTCAATCTTATAGTAGCATGTATTAATTAGTTGTTACGTGTTAGGCCCTCAAAACACACAGCTAAATATAATAAAATATATTTATTTTTAAATATTTATTTTATTTATGAGTACATGTACATACACCTTTACGCCAGAAGAGGGCACCAGATCCCACACAGATGCCTGTGAGCTACCATGTGGTTCCTGGGAATTGAATCAGGACCTCTGGAAGATCAGCCAGTGCTCTTAATTGCTGAGCTATCTCTCTAGCCCGTATTTTGTGATCTTAAAGTAGAAATAAGCAAAAAATCAGAAAACAAAACAAACCTGAGAGAGTGAAAGTCAAAGTGACTGGCTCTTCCAAATTCCCATTACTCACTACATTTCTATACAGATGTATATACTATACATGTATGGACAAACTAAACTCGATCTTAATTTTATTATTTATTTTTCGGCTGGTGTTTCACCACACATTATTAAACTCGCTTTCTCTAATCCTTCCCCCTAACCTAATACATGGAAGATCGATGACCATGATTTGAGTTAAAAGTCACAAGCGAAGTTTTGACTCATGAAAATATGACCAATGCTCTCTCTGGTACCTTCGAACTGAACTTGAGCTGTTCAAGAATGTACTTAGGTTATTCCTTTGTTATTCAGAGCTGATCTGGTGTGTCATGATTCCAAAGATTTACAGCAGAGCTACAGTGGGTGTTACCACGCAGAGAACACCTAAGGCAGATCAGGAGTCAAACGGGCAACGCGGTGATGCATGTCATACCATGAATACCACTTCATGTACATCTGACTTGTTCTTATCACAACACAAGAAAAGGCAGAGACTATCATCTGTAGGGTTATGGAATTATTGTTTTAAAAGTCTCTCTAGAAAGACACTGGCACATGAGGACACTGATTTCTTCCACCGATAAGCATTTTTTAATAAAAAAATTTAATTATGTGTGTTTGTATATATGGAGGTACCCTCAGATTCTAGAAGAGGGGGTTGGACCTCCTAAAGCAGGAGTTACAGGTGTCTGTAAATGGTCAGGTGTGCATGCTGGGAACAGAACTCAGGTCCTCTGCGAAAGCAGTTTGTACTCTTTTTTTTTTTTTTAAAGATTTATTTATTTGTTATGTATACAGTGTTCTGTCTGCACATATTACTGCAGGTCAGAAGAGGGCACCGGATCTCATTACAGATGGTTGTGAGCCACCACGTGGGTGCTGGGAATTGAACTCAGGACCTTTGGAAGAACAAGCAGTGCTCTTAACCTCTGAGCCATCTCTCCAGCCCCAGTTTGTACTCTTAACTGCTGAGCTGTTTCTCTGTTTCCAACTCAGTGCCTAGACGTGCCACCAGCAACCTGTATACAACCTCTCTGACCTTTCGTTACTGGCAAGGATGGGCCCATCTAGCTACCTGCTGGCGCGTATGTGTGCCCACCGTGGGCAGGAACGTGGGTGTAAGCAGCAGCAGCAGCAGCAGCAGGATGCTGCTACGTTCTTACTGGACACCGCCTGGCTTTGGGAAATGTAGGCTCAGCTGGTTAAAGAAACAAACGGCAAATGTGGAGTGGAGATTACAGGGAGCAGTGCTGACAGGGTCTGCTGAAGGCGTCACTCAAATCAGACACTGTCATCTTTAATTAGAAGTATCTCTGTGCTGTGGAATAAGTCTCTTGTACACTGTAAAGATTTGACACTCGAATTGGTTTAATAAAATGCTCACACACACACACACACACACACACACACACACCGCCAAGCAGGAAGTGTAGGTGGGGGCGACCCAACTAAGAATGCTGGGAAGAGGAAAGACGGAGTCAGGAGTCCCCAGCCAGGTGCAGAGGAAGCAAAATGAGAATACTGGACTGAGAAAAGGTACCAAGCCACGTGTCTAAACACTGGTAAGAATTATGGGTTAATTTAAGTGTAAGGGCTAGTTAGTAGTAAGCCTGAGCTACCCGCTGAGCATTTATAAGTAATATCAAGCCTCCTAGTCAATTATTCGGGAAACAGCTGCTAGGTATTTGGGAGTTGTTGGTGGGACAGACCCTTCTGCTTACATCTTTGTGCCTAAAAATATTTCTTATATTTGAAAAATACTGTGCATTGACTACTGTGACACCAGAGATCAGATGCCAAGGCCTTGCTATATTAGATAAGTAGCCTACCCCTGGGCTAAACCCTCAGCTCTCAACTTCAGGATGTTAATGATAGTCTTACAATGTGAATTCAATTACCAACCCAGCGTTTATATCTGAACAGGAACAAAAACTGTACAGCAGCACTGTGACTCCTTTGGGATGGGCTGTGTAAAATAGTAATTTAATATGGAATTTTGCATTGTAAACTTGCTATGACAAACAGCTAACTACTCTAGAACACTGCTACAAAATAAAACTTTCCAGAATTCTGCACCCTGCTGCCAACATGCTAGTCAACAGCTAAAAAGCACAACATGGGGCATTTAAGCGCATGCGGTGTGCCTGAGAACTTAACCGGTCACTAACTTAGACAGCCATATGTGACTAACGGCTACCATACTGGACAGAACAAATCCTAAACAGAAGAGACGCCACACCGTCAGAGGGCACACCCCTAACGATCTAGAAACGCTGGAAAGAATACCAGAGTGGAAGCAAGGGCAAGGGGAGAGAATGAATGTTCAAGGCGATATAACCCTGACCTCTAGGACTTTAGGGTTGCTCATTCAAACCTGGGCACTGGGTCTGTGGACATAAAAAGAGTACAGAAAATAAAGACCACGGTGAGTGACTTGCTACTGACAAGGTGGCTCGTTTTACATGGTGAGGAAAGTGTGCACCTTCACCGATAGGCAAACAGGCCCTCCAGCCACAGCGGAGATGATCCTTATCTCTGCTTCTATAGACAAGGGTCTTGAGACAGGAGACTGACGCGATGAAACAAATATGAATCTTGTACTCCAAATCCAGCAATAACATCATCTAGTCCTGTACATCCTGCATACCCCACTGTAACACCCCGGCCTGACTTCCCTGCTGCAGAAAGGTAAGCTCCTCGAAGACAGGATCTGTGTCCAGTCAACACCATCATATCTTCTCCAATACTACCAGTGACTGAGAGCCACCAAGGCACCCAAAAGACGTATTTTTCAGTATGTGGCCACGGGAACTTAGTACACGCTTAATTCCATTCCAATGACAAACACTTGACATGTATCCTCTGACCCATCAGGCATTCAAGTCTGAGGACCGAGCAGCAGACGTTTAATGGTTAAAACTTTACGAGCAGTCGCAAAGAATCTGAAAATCAGCTTGGAGACTTTCAAAATATGTCAAAACATGAGCTGTCACGTTTTACAGGCTATTACTTTCAGAAGAGAATATTTTCCCATGATTCTAGAAATATCTAACAGAGACTTTAATGCCACCAATCAGTTATGATGCTTAACTTTTCCCACAGAACAGCCTTCAGCCTTACATGGAGTACAGAAGTGTTAGAGACACTTTTCTTTTTAACTTTTCATACATGATTAAATTGTGCTTGCTCCTTATGGAGACATTGTCAACATCTACCAGGCAGTGTGAGCAAGGGTAAACTCTGAGAGCCACCCTACCCTACCCCACGACCCCCCAAAAAATCAGAAAGGACAAACCAGTCTAGGAAATTATTTCCTCAGTCCACTCTCCAGTCTTCTACACTAAGACCTAATGAAACCTGACCTACAGGGCACATAAAAATACCCCATAGGACCAGACCCCTCCCACTGCCCGTGCTTGCTACAGATACAGCATCATGGGTGAAAGCATACAGTTATAACACAGAGGACTCTGGGTAAGTTATCTCCTTAGCTAGGTGGGTGGTGGTGGCACAGGCCTTTAATGCCAGCACTTGGGTGGCAGAGGCAGTAGATGTCTGAGTTAGAGGTCAGCCTGGTCTACAGAGTTAGAGGTCAGCCTGGTCTACCCTACAGAGGGTGTTCCAGAAATAGCCAGAGCAACACACAGAGAACCCTGTCTTGAAAAACAAACAACAAAAAAAAACATAAGAAACAACAACAACAACAAAAAAACCGAGTTATCTCCTTGTCCTGGTCAGAAACAAAGATGACATGGATCATTTGCTAATTGATGGTCATTTAAAGAGGAAGAAAATTTAAAGTACCTATCAGCAATCTGTTGTGGGAACCAGAAATGAGCCAGGGCATGGCTGTTTAGATCCTACTGTGTTACAGGCTACCCGTGAACTCTGAAAAAGGAAGATCTCTAGTAGATGGGTCTGTGTGGAGCTGGGGACCACAAGCTTCTAACCACCTTTCAAAGGATGCTAAAGTTGCTGATCAAAGTATTGTATAGCAAAGACTTAAATTTTCTAGGTCTTAATGTTGGTTTTGTTTTTTATAATTCTCCTAGTTTCCTTTTTAACGTTTATGTGTTCATTCAACAAAATTCAATGTGTACAAGGAGGCAGGCACTGTGGTAGGATGGGAGATCTGATTTGTGCTCTCAAAGGGCCCAATAATGCTAAAAGAAAAGAAAAAGGGGATAAGTTAGCTGGCAATCGCTGTGTGCTTACCAGGAACTGTGATGAGGTGTGTCTGAGACAAGGGCAACAGAGGGGAAACAGAAGCCCACCCAGTAGAGGTGAGGACCCCAGTGATGCAGCAGAGCATCCTGGGAAATGGCCAGTCAGATCAGACTGTATGAGTTCTCAGCTGTGCTGGCATTGGAGACACAGTAAGGTCAGTCCAGCAGTTCACATGTCATTAGGGAGGTCATCACACCAGGGGACGCCTCTCAGCAGGTAAATGTGTCCAGCTGTATACAACTGTATAATGAATGGTACAGTAATGTCTGCATTTGCGTGTGAGGAACAATTCTGATCCCATGTGTTCAGCCACTCAGTCCCACATCAACCTTGTCGAGACTGGTACGAATGTGTTTAATCCCACATTTAGGGACGGGGAGGGAAGACACATGGATAAAGCTTGAACTGCCTATGGGACAGTAGAAACCCTTCTAGAAAGAGTTGGAAAGACCTGGGTATCATGGCGTGGCCAGGCTAGTCTCAAACGGGAAACAGTAGACTGAATGCACGTGAGAGAACATGGAAAACTGGGGAGTTATAACAGGGGGAGCAGATTGAGGGAGCCAGGAGAGGGTGATGTCCAAAGCCAGAGAGGAGTTTCCAGAAAGCAAGAGGGAGTTGGCACTACCACTGGATGCTGCTGAGCTGGCCAAGTACAGCAGTGAGGGGAAACAGTCCCTGGGCTGGGCGAGAAGAAACCCGACTCTAGAAGGAACACTTGGAGGAGCAGTGATCATAAGCTGACTCCAGGTGCGGAAATGGACATGGAAACGCTCTGCCCAAAGACCTGTCTACAACAGAGGAGACACTAATAACAAGAAAGTAACAGAAGGCTAAGAGAAGTCTTACTGAGAAGTCTTACTTTTGTTCTAACGAATGTGAGACAAGCACATTCATGCGAAAACCTGATGTCAGAAAGTGTGAAGGGTTAAAAAGACACGAGAAGGAGCACAGCGTTGAGAGCCACAGGACAATGGTGTAGAGCAAGCAGCTTTGGGCCTAAGGATGACCCGCCTCCTGCAGATCTGAGCACTCCTCCCGGGTCCTGACACTGCCCGCCTTGGGGGTAGGGCTGCCCTGTGTTCTGCAGGAGCCGAGCAGCACCCAACCTCAGAACAACCAGCCGTGTCTTCCAGCACTGCTTCAGGTTCTAAGGCAGTGGTTCTCAACCTCTGGAGTGTGATCAACTTAGGGCTCAAACGACCCTTCCTTTCACAGGGGTCGCCGAAGACCATAGGAAAACCAGATGTTTACGTTACAATTCATAACGGTAGCAAAATTACAGTTATGAAGTGGCAATGAAAATAATTTTATGGTTGGGGGTCACCACAACATGAAGAACTGTATAAAGGGTCACAGCATCCGGAAGGTTGAGAACCACTGCTCTAAGGGGAAGGAGAGGGCCCTGGAAGGGGGGGGCGGGGGACAGGAAATGCCTTTGAGAACCACGGGCAGCTAGTGGGGCTCTAAGTCAATTGTGTGTTCTGTGATGAGTGAAAATTGTCCCTCCGGCTGAGGCAGAATGGGAGGCAGCTAAGGACAGAAAGTAAAACCAAGCATGGCACACTTTCCCCTGCCTGCCTACAACACAAGTGTGCTTCCTCTCAGGGACTTTCCAGAAAACAGGGCTCAGAGGAGGCTGGGCCCCAAGATGCACTGAGGACCACCCTTGGATTTTCTTGTGACCATCATGGGAGTGGATTATCTTCAAGCGTCTGACTCTAAGAGAACCATCTTCTCTTGTGTCAGGATGAGTTACAAGAACATGTATTCAATTTGTCTTATTTTTAACCTGAATAAACAGTTTAAAGTTTTCAACAGGAAGGCTGATATATTTCACCTCAAAGACCATCTATTACATTCAAAACTCTGAATTTTATTACAAGACAGGAAAAAAATTTTAGTCAGATACTTTAAAATTAGGTGCTACCTTTGAAAATAGTATTTTGGGGTGCTTTATCCTGCGTATTTTCTTTTAATCTGTCTTCCAGCTCACTGATATTCTTATTTAAAGAATAATTTTATTTTTAAGTAGATCAATGTTTTGCCTGCATGTATGTCTGTGCACACACCACATGTATACCACGCCCTTGAAAGTCAGAGTCCCTGGGACTGAAGTTACAGCTGTCTCATGGGTGATGGGAATTGAACTTGGGTCCTCTGAAAGAGCAGCCAGTGCTCTTAACCACTGAGCCATCTCTCCAGATCTGAAAAAGAATTCATACTAACTTTCACACACTCCTCAATATTTGTGCTCAGTATTTAGGAAATAATTTAATTCTAAGAGTTCTGAAGGTTGAAATGCTGCACACTGCCAAAGTGACAAACAGATGCTCTAACCAGATGTGACGTCCTTAAAACTTTATGTGAACATCTTATAATTGTGGTGTACGGTTTTAACAATCTCACCCCTTTCCTAAAAAGGCTGAAAATACACAAACTCACTATACAATTTAGGCTGTGGCCGTCATAAAAGTGAAAAGAGGGCACTAGAGGAGGTCAGTATTCCCAGAGTTTGTCAATGGATTGCCATCGAAAGCGTCTTCAGAGAAGCTTCTCAAAGACTAAGGAGCTCTGACCCAGCAGCTGGGGAGCTCTCACCCAGAAACTAGGGGGTTCTCACCCAGCAGCTGGCCTCTTTTCCTTGTTCTGCATCCACACAGGTAACTCAGCTACCTTCACATGCAGCTATCGAAAAAGATCTAACAATGCATCTTGACACAGCATCTGTCTTACTCAAATGTACTAAAATACCCACCCGACATGTAGGAGGCAGTTGTTGCCTCTGCTGGGCACACCTTAGCTAAGGGACCACACATTCAGGGATTGGCATTTTCCCTATGCAGAACAGCCATGCTTGGTCTAGGCCTCACTGTGTCTCCACCCACTCCCTGGGGTCAAAACCATTTGGAGTTGAACTGAGCTCTGGACAAGGGTGTGCGTGTGCCACAACTTGAAGCCTTTGGTGTGAGGGTCCAATAACAAGTGTTTTAACCAGGCCTTGATACAAGCTGAGTAAAAAACCACCCACTGAAGGCCAGTATGTTCACATCATGACTGTACATGACAAAGATGTTAGGTCTGGCTCCTCAGCTCCAGACGAAGTGAAAACTGCACATAACTCAGAAACAACTGAGGTATGCAAGTCAAAACGGGAATATTCACGTGAAGAGCAGCCTTGGCATGAAGGACCCAATCAGCTACAGGCAAGTCTGAAACTGACAGAAAATCTTGTATCTATCTGCCACTAGGAATTACTAGACCAATCTGAACTTCAGAGCCAACACTAAACAAATTGTGTTGCATTGGTCAGTGCGATGAATTCAGTTCTTTGTTCAGTCAAGTTCCAACCTAGACAAGGTTTGGAGACACGATTTTACTTTCTTTTCATAAACATATTAGAGCTGATCTCTGGGGGAACTCAAAGATGTCAGTAAAGTTCCAACCTAGACAAGGTTTGGAGACACGATTTTACTTTCTTTTCATAAACTTATTAGAGCTGATCTCTGGGGGAACTCAAAGATGTCAGTCAAGTCAAATGCATTGGTTCCCATGGTCACACAGTATTTGCCAACCTATGTGGGTATCCAATCACATCACTCAACCCTGGTCAACCATCATCTCATAAATGTGGAAACTTCATCTTCAGATGAAAGCCGGGTGTTACTTAGTTGCTATAACATTTGCTCTTTTCCTAAATAGTCTTGTACTCCTTTCAGTAGTTCATTTCCATTGGGAAATAATAATAACATGGCAATCTTAATTCCATTTTCTCTCTTAAGTTAATTGTTTCCTCATAAAATTTCATTCTCCAAAGTTGTTCAATAAATCTCCCTTTTTGAATAAATAAGGTTTTAATATTAAAAAGAAGAACTGTGGAGCTGTGAACATGGCCCAGTGGGTAGGGGTACTTGCTGCCAAGCCTGACACCATGAGTGTGACCCCTGGAACCCACGCGACGGAAGGGGAGAAGCAAGTGCAAGCTGTCCTCAAACCGACACCCCTGCACGCAATGGTGTTCCTGCCTCACTCCACCAACACATGAAGGCAGAAGAGGTGACCTTTAGGAGAAGTGAACTATGTTGGAAGTCATGGGCTGGCATGCTTCTGATTTTCAACAGTTCCATGGACAAGGCTACCATCTTCCTAAGAAAGCAGTTAAAGGTATGACTATTTCAAGACAGACCTCGGTGAAGGACTCCTTCCCTATCCACACCTGAAAACAAGGCCAGACTAGCAATCAGGACTTCCTGACACTCGTGGAAGAAGAGCGGGCAAATGCTGTGTGGACTGCTATTTTTGTTTCTAAATCCTTCAAAGCAGCCGGCAGACACACAACTGAGTGAGAATCTCCAGTCAGTGAGAGCAAGGCAGATCTGAGATGGCCTGCCTCACACCATGTGTACAAGTGCATATGACAAATCACGCAACAGTTGAAGAACTAAAAAACTACCAGTCAACTAAGAGAAGACTTAAAACGACTGTTTCCAAACACATAATGTTGTTGGTAAAGTGCTGTGGGGCCAGGCTGAAGCGAAGTCAATGACACAGACGTACAGCCACCTGGACAGCTGACGGGTGCTGGGGGGGAGGAGCAGGGAGGGCATTTTCTTCAGTGCTGGAACCACTGGTAAGTTTCCCAAGCTCCTGTAAATAACCCCCTCCCTAAACTCAGTTTAGTAAAGGGCCCTAAACTCAACAAGGTACTACCCACAAACACTAGGACATGAGAACAGAGGGGGACTTGTGAAGAACCTGAAGGGTTCAGCAGTGTGGGAAGAGAGTATTGGGAGGTAAAGATGACCCAGACTATCATATACACATGCATGGAATGGTCAAAGCATAAAAACAAGAAGGAGATGGCCGCCTGGAGAAGACCGACTGCTGGGTTTGGGCAGCAGGTGCCCGGGTACACTTCCCTAGCACCTGCCACACTGGAAGGCAAACATGCCCCTGTACCTACAGTGTTTTCAACACCTGCGAGAAAATAATGGTTTCCAATTCTGATGAGGGGTATTACATTAGATAACTCTTGGGCTCATGGTTTTTTGTCTTGGTTTTTCTGTTGTGACAAGTTACAGGGAAAAGGCATTTTAAACTGAGTTCCTCCTCTAGGCCGTCAAAGATGCTTCCTAACAAATCAAAGCTGTTAAGATCAGGTCTTGCTGAAGCCAGAACCAAAGGTGCTTAGGTCCCAACAATTCTGCTCAGTGGTGGTGCTGTTTTGAAAAGAGAAGGGTACAGGAATAATCACAGAGGCACAAGGGTGTTCAGTGTGCTATTCACTCATTTACTAGGAAGGTTTTTACTAGAAGTCCAGAGCACAGGAGTTAGTCAGGACAGGGGCACCCAACCAGAGAAATGTCTGGAGTTGAACAAAAAAACTAACTAAAAAATTATAACCACAAGAAACCCTACTTTACACTTTGTATATGCCTTCTGGACGTACAATGAGCCGAACGCTGTCTTTCTTCTCATGATACTCCCATCTAAGCACACAGGTTCACTGAGATAAAGTACTTTGTAATCCACCAGATTACAAAGTTTGTCAGTGGTTGGTAAACTATCAAGTCTAAGATCCATAAAATAACCTTAGCAAGTCATGCTTGCACGCGCACACATGCACACACCCACACCCAGACACACACACACACACACACCCAGGAAGGTCTGTTCCTGGACACTGAGCAGTCAGTCCTATCAGGCACACACAGCTCCTTGCTGCGCATCTACCCCTCCTCCACCCCGAGGTCACTCTTCTCCCAGAACCCAGTAGAGCCTCACACCAATGGCCTGAAAGATGCTGAAGCAAGTTCACAAAAACAAGCCATCCCTTGGGGGGGGGGGGGTTGCAAAGATCACTAACCGGAGAGTGACTTAAACAGCAATGGAGGCCATACGAGTCACAAGGTGAGTCAATGACTCAAGGGACTTATAAATGCTTTCTCACACCTGTCACCACTGACCCCATTTAGGAAGCCCAGTGCTCTCCCGCTCTGGGGTCTCGGGTTTGGGTTAGTGGGGCCCCTTTGAGAGTCATATTCCTAAAGCCTGAGTTGGCCCTGATGAGAAACTATTAGGCGCTAAGGTCCTAACAAGTTTCACGAACAGATGTGAGGCTTAAGAAAAGAGAAAATACTGGCTTTGAGTTATCTACTCTTGTAAGAATATCAAAGTTGGCAATACAAAAATATAAAGCAATCTACAAGGCTTTGTGAAGGGTGAGGCACTCAATTAAGCACACGTTTACGTGCACACATCTATTTCCAATTGTGAGTTATACTGTTAGGAACTATTTGGAAATGTTAAATTAAAAATGTCAATTGCTAGAAGAAACATTTATCAAGGGAGAAGGTGGGACAGACAACCTGGCTCAACCACTCCCAGCCAGAACAGGTCTCTATCTGCTCAGGATGCCTCTGTGTGTGTTTGACACAGCGCAGCAGCAAGCGGGGGCTGTGTGTTATGTCCTTGTCCATCTACCAGGCCAATCCCAGGAAGCTTTACAAGAGAAAAATCAAAGGCGCAGAGAACTGTCCAAAGGAAAAACAAAACCAACAACCTGGTGGAACTGAATGGCCAAGCAGAGCATTTGCCTCCATGTGTGATTCTACAAATGGTAGAATGGATCCTGCAAGACCTGGTTATCCCATGTCTACCTGATGCCGGGGGCTTTAGAAAGCACCTAGGCAAGTACCACCCCTATTCACTGGGCACATTCGAATTAGCTGGTTAAAAGGAAACTAGAGTGTGTTCCCAGGTACTTTTCATCTGTTGTTCTTCACTTGTGCAAGTCCCACACCCACATGCCTGCTTTTACTACCATATAAATGGAACTGTTCAGGGAATGGAAGAGGCTCCTTCTGGCCCCATGGAAACAGCAATTTGGAACTCACTCTTCCTCACATAGATGGCAGTGGGAATCACTGATTCTTTCCCTTGGGCTTTGGAATGTGAGCACGGGGCAGGCAGACCACGCGTTCTTCTCCATTTGAAGTCCTTCCATCGGTCCCTCTGCTCCAACAATAAAAAGCACACTCACAAGATTGTGCCTTTTCAGCTACGGCCTTCTAGATGAAGGAACAATTTTAGCTGTCCCCTCAGGAGTCAGTTGTTCTTTTTCCTACTTGTTAATCTGATAAGGAAATGACTGCTCTCTATCTGAAAACACAGATAAGGATAACTTTCGTTTTGTTTTTTGAGGCAGGGCTTCTCTTCATAACCTCTGGGTGTCCTGCAACTCACTCTGTAGACAAAGCTGGCCTCCAGCTCAGCAATCTACCTCCCTCCCGCTGCCTCCTGAGTGATGGGATTTAATGCATGCGCCAGCCACCACTGCCTGGCCTAATTTTGACATTTTGTAACTGCCAATGGGGCTGAGATTTCTACTCCGTCTTTCTAAACTGCCTGCTTTTAAATCACTGGGTCTAGAATTACACTAGACAGACTCAAGTCCAGGACACTGCAGGAACTACAGACTTGAGGTACCAGTTACTTCCTCTCTCCCCCCGAAACAGAACTCTTTCGAGATCCTGAATTCTAATACTTACTTAAGAATGAAATGGTTCATAATCTGCTCACGTTCTCAATATCATAAGGTGGGGAGGCATAACAGAAATTTTAAAAAACTCTAAATACAATACAATGAGTCAGACACAACCCAATGAAGTGATCAACACAATTTATTTCCAGGATTAACAACTTTTTAAGCATGGATATATTCAAGGGAGAAGTCTTTGTTTTGCTCAATTTCAAAAGAATTGATCTTTTCCAATTATCACTGGGGGTGATAACCTGAAAAACCTGATTTCCTCCTTTTATTGCATAAGAAATTCAGCAATACTGACTTATTCAATAAACTGTTACTACCTGGACATGACTCAGACAATGAACGACAGGAAGGAAGCTCTTAAGGCACCTCTTTCAATGATGGGCCCTCCACCTAGGACATCAGATCAGGGTCCTGTCACGGGCCTCAAGAGTCAGGGATTCAGACACACTTCTAAAACCTATAGCACTCCAAGAACTACACAATGCCCTTCCCTCTCTGACTCGGGGTTCTAATACCTAGTTCTGCATAAATAATTCCATAACTGTTGCTATACCATAGAGCACTAACTTGCCTGATTCACCAGGCCTACACTGGCCATAATGAACAGCCATCTAGAGAGTTCCATGGTGTAGAAGTACTGGGTGCAGCTCATATACTACTCACGGAAATTCTCAATTTCAGTAAAAGCGACTGGGGTCATTGTTCAGACATCTACTCAGTCTGGACCTTTTCCATGCTTGCCTAATTCAGATTTCAGTAAGATTTATGCTAATTTTTTTAACTTGATACTGCTGGCTAATTGTGTGAAAATTTTTGAGAAAGGTTTCAAGTTACACTGTATTTTTAAAATGCCATGCCTACTAAGCCACTGAAATAGTAAAGAATGGGTCATACTGCTGTGGGATGTTCTGTATGCTGTGAAAATGTGTTGCTATGATTGATTGATAAATAAAACGCTGATTGACCAGTAGCCAGGCAGGAAGGATAGGATAGGTGGGATAAGCAGAGAGAATTCAGGGAAGTGGAAGGCTGAGGCAGGAGACGCTTCCAGCCACCGCCATGGGAAGCAACATGTAAGATACCTGTAAGCTACGAGCCACGTGGCAAGGTATAGATTTATAGAAATGGGTTAATTTAAGATGTAGGATCTAGCTAGCAAGAAGCCTGAGCCATTAGGCCAAACAGCTTAAATAATATAAGCCTCTGTGTGTTTACTTAGGGGACGATAGTGGGAGAGAACTGTCCTGACTGCTGGCCAGGAAACATCAGCTACATCATTCCGTTCAACAAGTAAACAAAACAGAAAATATAAATATTGCCAGTTTTTTGATAACACGACAAAATGAATCAAAATGGACTCTAGTGCACACTTTTAGAGTGCTATTTGATGACACCTAAAGACCATCTACCTTTACAAATCCACCACGCCCTTTCCCTTTCATTCAGGAGGATCAAACCCGGGGCCATGCCCATACTAGCCGTGCTCCACTGCCCAGTCCTGGTTCATCAACTACTTTTTAATGGAACAATTCACAGAGGCTGCTTGTTGTGATGTAACAACAGTATTTCTGGATTTTCTCTGCATATTCCACTAGCTCAAGTGTTAATGGGCAAGTATGGGTATCACACATTCACCTGAAAAGGTAGGCAGTGCGGAATATCCTGTTTAACGGTTCGCAATGAACTTCAGTAGTTTTAAATTTCACCGTTAACAGCCAAAGTGATTTTATAATGGAGCTCTATAAATACAGACTCTGTTACTCTGATGTGTCCACTCTTTCCACTATGCTCTAGGGAGTCAATTTACATGGCTTTTAAATAGTTACCCCGTTTAGTTTTAGGCTGCTGTAGATGGGGTCATTAGTGCCCCTCAAAATATTCTGAGGTACGTCAGAGCTCTTAAGAAAAAATCTGAACACACATGCACTGACAGAGGATGGTGTTAAGACACAACCCGTCCACAGACAGTAGGCAGGCACCAGCATGAGAAATCCGCAACTCAAGGACAGCTCGGGCTGCTGAGAACAACCACAAGATGTAAAGGGGGGAGGGGGGGCTGTCTCCAGGGCCTGGGGAAGGAGGAGGGGCTTTGCTGACAGCCTGACTCATGTTGCTAGCTGCTAGCTACTACTTCTTGGTAAGTTGTTACAGCAGCTCCAGGAAACTCCCCAACACAGTCCGCTTACTAACACCACAGCTCTACCAAAGGCCAGAACTACAGCCTTGGCAAGCACAGCTCTGAAGTCAGTCAAGTGTGTGTGTGTGGGGGGGGGGGGGCACACACACACACATGCAAGCCAAGAGTGATGGACAGGAGAGCACTGTCTTGTTTAAAAACAACAGAGGTATCTGAGCCTCCTCGGTGACTATTTCTGAAGATAAGCTGTGTCCAACACTTGCCACACAGGGGTTAAAACTCTTCCTACTCCAAACCCCTCTCTGCCTGTAGTGAGAAAACTAACACAGTCGTGGACATGGACTATTGGGGCCAACGACTGAGAACCTAATGGATCCAGAAAAGGCTCCAAGTAAAGGGTGAGGAGGCCTCTCCATCTAAAGGGCTCAAAGGAGGGAAGGTCTAGTTTACACAGCACATGTGTTAAACTAGTAAAGGACATGTCCAGACAGCTACTGTGAAAACTGACTACCAATGAAATAGGAAACTTCCATTATATATTAAAAAAAAAATCAGAGGAGTATTTTATTTCATGCAATAATCATAAACAAAATAATCAGATTTACCAAGATTAGCAGGAATGGGAGTTGACCTAACAAATTCTATGAGCATGTCCTCTGAGGGGAAGACTGGGCAGTAAAATGGCCACCTTTCAGTTGCTGGCTCTGGGACTCTGAAAACAGTGTCATGACTGTTTTGTAGATGTAAACTGTTTGTATGAAATCTAGCTTAGGGATGTGAATACTTGAAGAATCCTGTTATGCATTTTAATAAGGTAAAATAATTGCAAATTAACTATTACTACAAAGCACAAAGGCTAGCCTCTAAACTGTATGAATTCAAGTGGAAAGCAAGCATTAATAATTCTCAATGTATGTACTACTATTATTTCATACTTTGTTTAATCCAAGCCCAATGGACTATTTATAGAATGGTTGATACAAAGGAACAGATTACTAAATCTTGATTATACATACAGTACATAAAACTGAGTTTTTGAAGTTGTCAAAACCATCCCCTCCCACACAAATCTGCACAGAAGTCCTCACTGGTTACAGAGCATCCTCAAGGAGAAAGGGAAATGGAAAAGGGTTTTCACACTTTATTTGTGAGCAAAGTGTTTTCTAAACGAAACCTTTTTTAGCATCAATGCAAAATAAACCTGCCTTCACACTAGTTGAAAGTACATCATTGCGCAAACTTAAAACCATTAAGTGAGTTCTTAGATATTCTAAGAGGAGGAATAACAATGTACATGTGTAACCACAAAAAGGGAACTTCAATGCTCAATGCAACCATAAATCCTAAAAAGCCTGGTTGGTCATTTTCAGAATTGGCATACACTAATTTCAAAATCTGATAACAGGGTTTCAATGTTCACTCAAATACAAATTGAGACTTAAGGAAGCCACTTACACCTGTGACTTAAGTTTCTCTTAAATAAAACATATACTACAAAGACTACTTCCCAGCGTGGTCACAGGATTGCCTCACAAACATGATGCAATTAGTTATTCCACTCAACGCAGTATACGTCCCGAGTATTAGCTATGGGTATCTTCAGTGATGAAGACTGTCTAGCTACGAAGAAATAAAGACTGGAGGTTCAGTAGCTTTCGCAAAGACATTCTAGCAACTGGTAAGGCCAGTCTGAAAACCCAAAAGCAGTCATTTCTTCTCTTCGTCAACTTGTCAGTCACAAAATAGAAAACTATTACTGCTTACTATATCTTTTGTTAAAGACACAGATTCACTATGTGACTCAGGCTGAACTCAAGATCTTATTGCTTCAGACTCCTGAGTGGCCTGTGTTCTATGGCATTCAACAAGTTACGGTATTAAAATGCTGGAAACAGCCTAGAGATCAGGGTGAGGAAGCAACTCACTTTTAATACGGGTCACAATTTCAGTTTCCAGCCCTGCCTGCTCCTGCACAGCCTGGAGTTCTGGGAACAATGGCAGATAGGGTAGGAGGAGACAAATAACATTTGCACTCAAGTCCCCTGCATTCAGAAAGTCTGCCGTGGTGGACTCAATCAACTTCAGATTCAGACGACAAGTGTTTGAAAACTCCAACGAATCTATATTGAACACACAAACTCTTTCTTTGGTCATTATCCCCTTAAACAACAGAGTGTAACAACTACCAACACTACATCACAGTTACTAGGCTTAAAAGGAAATCTGAGCTGACTTAAAGTACATGGAAGGATAGAACTGAGCACCTGTAGATTTGGGTACCTGGGGGAAAAGTCTCAGTACTAATTCCCTGCAGACTGCTTCAGCGGATAACGTGTACAGGTATCTGGTCTTATGCAAGTGTACTCATTAAACCATGCATCTGGTCTTATGCAAGTGTACTCATTAAACCATGCATCTGGCTCTGTGCAAATGTATTCTCAGCTTACTGCATGAAGCAGCTAATATTTTAGACAATTAGAAGTTACCCCATGACAATTTTCTCCCCCTTTGATACAGTAACAGAAGGAAAAAGGTAAAGGAGTGGGGAGAAAAGGAGGCTCACAGCGTTTGTTCTCTGTCTTCAACAATCTTCAGAACAAAGCAAGGTGATTCTAAGTGCACACATGAGATGAAAACCCTGCTTAAGGAGGCGGGGGTGGGGGTGGGGGGTGAGCAAGGAGCCTATCTGGAGAAACCACTTACGTGTGTCAGTTCCTGATGTAAGACCCATCTAGGCAGTCCTCGTAATGACACTGATGCCAGTTCCTGACCAATTTAATCATTACAAATTTGTTCACTAAAGGTTCTTTCTGAAATTAAAATGCCCAATTACATGATAAAGTACAAGCTTGAGTAACCCTATAAAAAGCACATGTAAGTAAAGCAAATGCTTCCTGTAGTCATCTTACTGATTTCTTCTCAATTCTTTTCTTGGTGCAATAGTTCGTTTTTAAAAATATGAATTTAAACTATGATAATCTCTACATTTTATTCACTCTCCAGCATCAATTGCCATAAATGTATTGTTACATGACTGAAAAATTCTATGAAACTAGAATATTTTAAGTAGAAAACAATTTAAAGAGTATTTTGTGTAAGCCAGGTATGATGGCTAATGCACACTTGTAATCCTACCACTAGGGAGCAGAGGGACTGTCATGAGTTCAAGGCCAGCCTAAGCCACAGGTGAGACCCTGGCCTAAAAATGAGGAGGAGGAGGGAACGTATTCAATGTGTATCTGAAATGGAAGTACGTAGGTGGGATTCAGCAGAAAACACATACACTACAGAAGGTATATCTACACAGCTTACACACACGTCTGGGTGTGTCATAAAACCTCTCAGAAGACTTCAGTCTGTAGTGACTACTCGCACAGTTCTTACAATTTTCAGGGCTCCAGGTGACTTTAACACTGCCTAGAAAGCGGGGAACGGCAGGGAGCAGCACACTACAAATCACTTCCTGTGTGTACCTACGTTCAAGTATGCCATTATTGATTTTAATGTTTGCCTTCACCAAATTTGATCTTTTTTTCTTTAGATGTGAACACTCAATTTTTAGTGCCCACAGCTCACATGGTCTTATAGAGGCTATATTTTATATAAAAACCATAGCAAGAACACTTAGGAAAAACATAATTCTATGCCACCCTATAGCATCTGTGATTAAATAACTTAGTGTTTTATCTGCCTGCCTTAAAAATGAATTACAGATATTTGTTCTCATCTTCTGCAGTACCTAAGTAAATATTTGTGTGTAAAGGGGAAAAAGTAAAAGGTACTGAAATATTTTACTAACACAGCACCTAGTAAATAATATAAAGGCACATAAGGTATAGCAAAAATATTTTAATTGAACATACAATGCCCTTGGCTCAAAGGTCATGCCCATTTAAATACACAGTGAGGAAAATATAATATTCTTGGAATCACTTACTCAGTGGATCTGTACTAAATGGGCAGGAAATAAATGTATCCAGATTCACTCACTAGCAGTAATAGTCACACATGTTCATTACACTGTCCACTGTTTACTTAGTAAGTCCTTTTTCTTTGATTCTATGACCCTTTTAACTTGAAATATCTCTGAATTAGCAATTATTTTATAGTCACTGGTATGTCTTACTGGAAACAGCCTGTTTCTGAGAAGTGTTGCTTGCGTTTAATGGCATTTTATCCAATGAAATTCACTATGTTTTTAAAAAGTAAATTTTTAAAAAGTAACTTTGATTTACTTTTAAATAAATTTTTAAAAAGTAACTAGCATTGCTCCTAGTCTTCAGCACTCCCAGATGTCCAGTCACTTCATAAAGTATAAGCTTTCACAAAAGTGGGGATGGAAAACTGAATAAAACAGCACAATTCCCAGGATAAGAATGAAGTTACATGGAATTACCTTGAGCTTAAATGGCATTCATACCCTTTGGACCCCGAATGCTGCACATCCAGATGACCTTGTCACACGTCTCTACGCACTGCAGAAGTTACCAACTGCACTGCACACACACTAATGCTGAAAACAGAGCTCCAACTCAATGAAATGTTTACAGATTAAAGAAATGATTAATTCAGTCTGCTAAACTACAAAGAAGAGTATGGCATCACAGCAAAACTATGCGGGGCTGGTGAGGGTATCTCAGTGGGAGAGCACCCAGCATGCAACTGGCCAGGGGTCCACCCCAGCAACAAACAAATCCACACTATGTGGCTGTCTCATACAGTGCTGCCCGCAAACCCACCGAGCACTGTATGAAGGGGTTGGGCCACTGCTCACATATTCCAGTTGCAGCATTCTGGTGACAGAGCTGTGATCAACGGCACACAAAACGGGGCAGGTCCTAAGCCAAACCTATCAAATAAGACAATGAACTTTTCTTGGAGTGTTTAAATACTGGTGAAGGAAATTCTAGTTCAGTCAACAAGGCTAGGTATTTCCTTCCTTAACATTACAGAACTAGAGAAGGGCACAGGAGGGACGAAGTCATTTCTTTTAAATCATACAAAAGAGTCCCCATGCTCAAGATGACACAGTGATGACAGCTGATAAGGTTGGTTAACTTGCACTTTCTAGAACCTCCAAACCAGTGCAAGTGCAACCCACCTCAAGCACCCACGAGAAGAGCAAAGGCTTAGAATTTTTTTTTAGAAAAATCACAAACAAGTCATTTATATTGCTACTTAACTTGAACAAACGTCCATTAATTTTGGTCAGAGTAATTGGAACTAAAGTTGTTTTGAGAAACTGTACTCAGTATCATTTCCTAAGGTCAAAGTCAGTCTTTCCTGAATGTTTACTTTGCCCTAGGGTTGTAATTTTGACTCTATCCTAAGGGAAAGACCTGAAATAAAATGAGACCACCGACTGGGTTACTTTGGAACTAAACACTCAAACACTCCTCCTCAGCCCTCCTTTCCCCAAATGATGAAATATATAGTATGTCCTATTGTCTGAATTTACACCGTGTGAAAAAAGGACCATCTTTGGCCACAGAAGTTATAGCTCTCTAGATCACCACCAGTGTACACAAACAAATCTTATTTGACATGGCTGGTGTGCTCTGTCATGGCTTAGGAATTTTAGATAGATCAAATGATGAACTGCTGAAAATGACTGCTCAGGATTATATGAAAGCTTTCCACTGGAAACTAAAAAAATATCAATGGCTTTTTTTTTTAACATGTATATACTATATGTAGAAAACTCAAAAGAAAACAGCAAATAAATGAAACTTAAGGGCAAAAGCAAACAAGAAGCCAACCTCAATTTCTTCTCTTCAATCTAGAGTCTTAGAGTCTTGTCTAAACAATGTTACCCAGAGCCTACAAAACACATGATGGACACTTTATTCCTGGTATATCAAAATCTCTTAAGTCCATCAACACCAGTATACATTTTGTGCAATCAAGAAACTCATGGTGGGCACGTGAACTACACTTCTTAATGACAGTATTATCTACACAGAACAGCAAATAGAGCATGAAAACTTGGAAGAACTGAAGTGCAATCTGACTACATGCTGCACCTGGCTTTATGTTCAGCTGTATTAAACAAAGTGCTACAGAACTGCCTCTTGGCCAATATACTTCTTTCTAATTTCTTCAGATTTACCAAGATTGAAAGCTATAACCATGAGCAATGTTAATTTATCCAATGTTTCCAATTTTCTATCAAGTTTTAAAGAGTATCTTATTAAACTTTAAAAAATCATTCTACCTTTTCTCTGTATAAGCATAGAGACAGACATACAGAGAAAGAAAAACTACATGGCTTATACAATAAATATACATGGGTACTGCGTACATATTAATCAGACTGCATGGTTTTTATATAAAAGTATACAGGTTTTTACTACCACATAACTCTTCATTGTTGTTAAAGTGTAATGGGAACTTCCACAGCTAAGTGCATGCTACTAACAATTCAGTTTTAAGAATTTGTAGGTTAAAAAAATACAATTCCTAGAACACTGTTATCAAACAAGTAAGTTTTATTGGCATCTAAAAACAAAATTCACCCAACATTGAAACGTATTTTAATGTTTATGTTGTTTGCTTTTTCTTTTCTTTTTTCTTTTTTTTTTTTTTTAACTCACTGCAGTATGAGGAACAAATCACACACACTTACTTTGGAGGAACAGAGACCATAGTGGAGATTTTCACAAAATCGCTTTTTAAAATCTCTGTATTATGCTCCTCAAGAATCTAGAGCCAGTCCTTGCATAAAATGTCACAGCTTTGTTACCTTAAAATCCTGCAGCAGCCTAGAGATAGGAAGAAGATGTGCCACACCTTGCTGTTCTGCAATGATGTCATTACCATAGCCAAGCCAATGACAGTGTCTAAAACCCTCTCTTCCATAGGAAGTCTCCGACCAGCTGTTAGCATCTCCTTGACGTTAAAAGAATCTGGGGCAACATTTATACTTTATCAGAAAAATAAAAAAATGTTTACCTACCATGTTCATATTAAGAACAATGTCTCTACAAGTCAGTTGTACAATCATTTTAAGAGAAAGGTGAACATGAACATCAGATTAACTTAGTTCTGGCAGATAAACAACGGGAACACCTCTGGTGCAGTCAGCCACTACCCTCTTACAGAGATGACAACTGTACAAAAGGTTTCTTTTACCTACTGAGCGATGGTTATGTCCCCTCAGTCTCTGTGCTCTCTACCACCACTGCTTCACTTTCTACACCAGCAACTGTGCCGCTCTCCTCCTTGTCTACGTCACCTGAAGACGCCAGTTTGTCATAGAGTTCAGGGTCCTTCTGGACTGGTAAAGGCGGTGGCTGAGCATGCCTCTCTGTAGTTTCACCGTTAACTTGAGGCACATTATCACCTTTTCGTTGAGAAGTGGCCCCTTCGAAATAATCAAACACCCGAGCGTGAGGAGGGGGGACCCAAGTGTTTTGAATTCTATCTCGTCCAAGACGATTTCCATTAATTTCTCTGCAGAAATCAAAATCTCTGTCATCCCTATCCCTTTGCCTCTCCCAGGGTCTTCTGCGGTCATCAAAATCTCTGTGAACTTCTTGCGCAAATCCTCTGTTCCAAGGACCACTTCTAGGATCAAATCGGTAACTTCCAGCCCGAAATCTACCTCTTTCTTCATGTAAGCCTTTTGGACCACCAAAGACAGGCAGAACTCGATGCTCTCTCTCATCAAAATCTCTATGCCCCCAAGGCTTCTCTGGGGGAAATCCAAAGTGGTCTCTTCGACCAAGATGATCTAGACCTGGCCTCACAAGATTCTCTCTGATGTCCACAGGAGGTCTTCCAAAATGATCCCTACCATCTAATGGAGGCCTTCCAGGGCCTTCTCGGGGATCTATAGGTCGCCCAACCACATCCCTAACATCCACCGGGGGAGGTCTATTCATGCCCTCCCTTGTTTCTACAGGAGGAAACCGGTAATCTCTATCCCCTTCCTGCTGAATACTGTCATTCCCAAGTGGTATTCGTTTATCTGGGTTGGGAACATTGTCTATACTTGGTCTTCCAGGAGCCAGAAAAGGTCTTTCTGGCTGACTAAACAGATCTCCAGGAGGAAAAGGTCCACGGGGAGGCGGGTGAAGAGCTGCATCAAGTACCGATGGGGGAGGCATCCCCCGCTGGGGGGGGATTCCAGGCTGTAGTAAAGGGAATCTTGGTCCAGGAGCCTGTGGTATCAGTCCTGGACGGATGTCTAACATTGGCAATGCAGGCATCCTTTGAGCTGGGATAGTTAAGGGAGGTAAGTTTTGAGGTCCAATTGGTGGCTGTGTTCCCAAAAGTCCAGCAGGATTTGTAACATTTGGTGGCTGTAGTCCTACAAGTCCAGAGTTGTTAGGCAAGTTTGGAGGCAGTACCCCAAGAAGTCCAGAGCCACTCGACACATTTGGTGGCTGTATGCCCAAAATTCCAGAGTTATTTAGAATATTTGGTGGCTGGGCTCCAATAATCGCAGCATTACTGGAAACATTAGCTGGCCGAACCCCCAGCATTTCAGAATTACTTGACACATTTGGTCTCTGCACACACAGGATCCCAGAGGTGTTTGCGGGGCCAGGCGGCTGTGCTAACATTGCAGCACTACTTGGAATATCATTTGCAATCACTAAAACAGAAAGAGAAGAAATCATCTAAAGTAAGTTACTGTTATAAAAAGGAAATAAATTATTAATGCTATAATTTCCACTAGTGAACTTCAGCTACCTCCCCTCAAAGAATCATACTTTACCAGATACAGCATGAACATCAGACCTAAGATTATGAATAGTACACAGAGTAAAATTCACGTTTAAATAAAATACTCTGCACCAATGTTTTCAAACAAAAATGTCAAGTGTGTTTGCATGTGATTAAGATACCAAATAATGGGACCATTAAAAATTACTTAATGCTTTCAAACACCATTTTTAACTAGATATTAATCTGGTACAGTATCTGGTATTCGCCCAAGAGTTGCTGACCCTTGTCTTCTGACGACAGTGCCCAAGAGCAGCAGCAGCAGCAAAGGGGGAGTGCTGGGTCTTAGTGAAAAGGTCTACAAACCAGTGTTATTCTGAACAGAACATCTTTTGTAATGGTCTTCACAACACTGGGCACTAAAGTAAGGCAAGCACCTAGCACTGAGCTACGTCTCCAACCCTTGAGTAATGTCACGTCTTGTTAAGCGACACTGCAGAGCATGGAGAGAACACGTGTGGAATAACCGCAGTACCACTTTCCATTTTCGTACGAGATGGATTTCATGTCTAGGGTTTTTAGTCACTGGTTTTGTTTTTACCTGGTCTGGTGTTTTCACCAGAAGGAATCTGGTGTTCTGTAAGGTGAGGTACTTTTTCTTCAGGCTCTGCTTTATTGGGAGGATTAAAAACATTTCCAGCTGATAGAGTTGAAGGAGCAAGACCGCTGGCAACAGAACCACCTGGTAAAACAAGGCTACCAAATCCAACATCTTTCACAGTTTCTGGGGTCATGGACAATGGTGGTTGCACTAAAGCTGTTTAAACAGGACAAAAATTGATTTCAGACAATTTGTGAGCTAAGTTTTCTGGCAGCTTGAGTGATTTACTTAGTGGCATCTCAGTATTACTAAGCATGTTATAATAATCAATGCTCAAAATGACTAGTCATAACAAAGAGGCTCAATTCTATTTACAATGCTTCATTCTTTTAGAATAGAGGAAATAATTTTAAGAAATATTTTTACCAAAGGGTCTGGTACAGGAAGAGTCACTGGTGATTCTAGTAATACCAAAAAAAAAAAAAAAAAAAAAAACTAATTTTCTAAGAATGTCAGCTAAGTGAACACTAAATACCCAGAAATTATTAGCAGGAACAGACAAGTAAATATCAGAATGAAAGTCTAGCCAATCTTCAAATTACAATGTGTGTGTGGGGGGGGGGGGGGGCGCGGAAAGATCCCTTTATATTCAGTACCTTCATCAAACAAGATTAGGGAAGGTTAACTGAAAATGTAATGCTGTAAACATGCTGAACCAAAACAGTTGGTAACAATGCTTCACATGTGTGTGCCACCTACATATAAAAGGCAGAAGCACAAGATATAACAGTCTTAGAAGTTCCAGTTCAGGGTATGTCATATGGAAAACTGTTGAGTCCTACTTGGACACATGAAGCAAAGGTGCCCCCTCTCCCCATATTCACCTCAAGAATTGCTTGAACAAACTGTCAGTATACTATAGAGATGGAACACTGGGACAAAACTACCTATGATCATGAACAGGAATTATGGGAATTAAGTGAGACAGGAAGAACAGCAGAATTGCATGCACTAGTAATCAATCCCAGGTTTGGAAACCATAGTTATTGAAAGACAGACTATAGCACAAGCCTCTTTGAGTGGTGAATTAAAAAATAACTTCTGAACATTGTAATTTTCAGAGAGATTTGAAAGCTACCTAAATAATGAGGAAAACATTTTAAATGTAAGGGTAATGGATTTAGATTTTAAGAAATTAACAAACATCTCTATTATATGTACTCTCATGAAAGGACTTTTGGAATCTAATTTTTAAAGCAAGATTGCTCAAAATTACTGTATGTTTCTTCAGAAGCCCTGTGTTTAGTAACAGGAAAAAGGAAATAGAAAATTAAAAGATAATTAAATGTCCACAAATGTTCATTTTTGTAATCCCTTAGATTAGTATGGCTTTAGTTAAGTACACAGCACTCTGAAGGCAAAGAGAGGAGTGGAGAATCTAGTTTCTTCAGGAAGTCTGGATGGCAGCACCATCCCTTTCACTATTTCCAGCATCTATGAAGCTGCAGGTTTACACTGCAAGGGAAGAGGTAAGTATGCATGTTATCATTTCAGCATGATAACAGAAGTATAAAAACAGAGCGAAGTCAAATGTGCTGTCTGTACACTTCTACTTGAAGCTGTTTGATAGTGCACATTGATAATTTCTCTATTTCCTAGTGTTGTCCACTGAAAATGTTTCCACTCAACAAAATCCTCGAGCAAACATAATCTTACTAGACTGTGGTCTGTAAATGTCATCCTGCACTAGGACAAGTGTCCGGTTCAGACTGCAGTGGAAGATACCGTATGAGCTGGGTACAATCAGGCTGGGAATCGTGAGACTCTCAGAAGCTAAGGCAGCTAACTCCAAGACACAGAGAAGCAACAAACACCAAGTCAAATACGCCATTTGACCATCAAAAGACCAGAGACTACAACTGACGGGAAGGAATCTGCTAACCCGTGAAAACACCGATTACAAACTGAAGAAATGAAGGGCAGGGGGTTTCGAAGGAGAGGAGCCACAGAAGCCTTCCTTCCCCTCCCCAGTCCCCCACTCCTCACTGTGCCTGCTGGCAGCGAGGGGAAGGTCTGACACCCACCCTGCCTCTCCTGGGCACTACACCTCAAGGGAACTAATGACCAGCAGCTGCTAAGAGTTTTCTTTGTATTAAAAAAAAAATCCTAACACAGAAATTACTATTTAGAAAGACAATTTTCAATTAATGACAGATTTAACCAATAAAAATCAACAAATTAAAAACATATTAAAACTGAACAGGTAAACATTTTCAACAGCTAAATTCCAATACCCGAATACCCTCATCAATCTTAACATTGTTAAGTATGTAAGAAAACATGAAGTGTAAACAAAACTAATATGATTATGCATTTGAATAATAATGAAAATATAAATTCATCTACCCTAACTAGGTCTCATTCGGGAGATGATAAGACAAGTTGGGCACGAGCAGGGACGGGGACACAAGTCACTTCTGTACTCTCTGCTTGACTTTGCCCTAATTCTCAAAACTGCTATCAAAAGGATTGTTTGTTTTGTTCAAAATGAACAAAAAGACACTAGGATGATATAACACAAGTCTAAGACATTTTGCTTGTCTTCTTATGAGAAAAAAGGTGATCCATAGTCTAAGCAAGTCTTTGGCGCTAATTTCCACCTTACAGGAATCTTTTATCTAGAGAGGAGCAGCTTGGAAGTCAGGAAGAGCTAGGAAACGGAAGGGAGACCCGGGCAGGACAGGATGGCTCTAGACGAGACATTTACAACCAACACAACAGAACACAACCCCCACGATGGGAGGATGTAAGTCTGGACGAAGGGCGTAGACCAGGAAGACATTTTTGGACAACCGAGCAAACATGAGTAAGAACTTCTAAGATACTGTTCATTTTCAAAATTCTCTAGCATGCATTTGTCGGAAAACTAGTATTTCACAGGAATGAGCACAAATACACTAAGACTCCCTAGGATAAAACAGACTTTGTAAATCAGTAACTCACATGTTGGTACTACTGGAGGAATTGCAGGGGGAGGTACAACAGGTGGGGGAACCGGAGGTGGCATAAAACCTACATGGGAGAAAAAAGACCAAAATAAAACAGCACAAAGAAAATGACTTGTTTAAATCAAAGGGCTCAAGATTTATAAATGAACTTCCACATTTTCTTATTGTTTTACTGTGGGGTCCTCACTCTGCTACCCAGCTGGTGTGGAACCTGTGGGCTAAGTCATTCTGCTTCAACCTCCTGAGAAATGGGAATGTTGTAGAACATTACTTAACTATGTAAAGATGTATTAATTTGTTTATGTGGCAAAATATTACTTCAACTATGTAAAGGTGTGTTATATTTGTTTATGCTGCATTTGTTTAATGATGTAAAGATGTGTTGCTTTGCCTAAGGCACCTGACTGGTCTAATAAAAAGCTGAATGGCCAATAGCTAGGCAGGAGAGAAATAGGTGGGCTGGCGGGGAGGGGGAATAAGTAGGAAGAAAAATTTAGGCTCCAGGGAAAGGAAAGCTAGGGACAAAGAGAGAGAGAGATGCTCAGGGACAGCCAGGCAGGCAGCTACCCGTCAGCCACACATAGAAGCAGCAGGAAAGTAGGACATACAGAATGAAAGAAAGGTAAAAAGCCCTCAGGTAAAATGTAGATGAAGAGAAACAGGTTAAGTTAAAAGAACTAGGGGACAAGCATAAGATAAGGCCGAGCAGTCATAACTAATAATAAGTGCCTGTGGCTTTACTGGGAAGCTGGTTGGTGGCACAAAAGAAAGCCTGCTACATGGGACCTCAGTGCTCCTATAGTGCTCCACTAGAACAGCAAATTTTCACAGCCTTGAAATGGCCTCCATTAGCATGCTGATGGATCTGTGCAATATTCTACACTGAAAATGACTTCTATATACACTTTACTTGATTCCTATAAGCCAGATAAAGCAGTTATCCTGATCATAAGGTTCTATTTATTTACTCACTCATTCAAGTCTGGTGAAAGGCTCTGCACTGCAGATCGGTGTCATTAACTACAGAATCAAGTGGTTTATGTTGGAATGCTGACCACAGGAAAAGTGCTAAACCTATCTCAAGCCACTGGTCACAATATGTAAATTAAGCTATACATCTGTCAGCTATTTTATTTCCTTGACACATTATGCTCTTTACCAGTAGGTTGAAATATTTTGTTAGCTTTAGATGATATGTTTAAAGTTCTTGAATAAAAATCTTAAACTATAAAGACATTTTTATGATCCTACAGACCACATGACCAAATTATAAATCTGCTTCTTTGCAGTTTTTAAAGTTAGAGTTACTGTTAAATTAAATTAGAAAATAGTGAGTAAAAATAAAAGCTGCCGAAAGATGTGACCCAATGGATCAAAGTCTGGAGAATAGACCCACAAAGCTAGTTCTGTTGTATGTTCAAGTCTGAGAACCACTGCTTTATGGCACTGGGAGCCCAAAAAGAACAACAACGATATTCTAAACAGAGTTCAAGCAATAAGACATAAATTCCTTACCAGGAGGTGGTTGTGAAGGGTTAAAACTTGCTCGAAGAAAAGGAGGAGGAGGGATTGGGCTGAATCCAGGAGGTGGGACCGGCATCGACACAGGAAACGCTGGTGGAACTAGACTAACTGCAGGAACCGCTGGAGCTACTGGAATCTTTTATGGGTAGAAAAATGTCTGTTAGCCAATTTATCCACCTGAAGTGATTATTACATTTTGGCATAAAGGCAAACTACATTTTTTTTAAAAGGAAAGTAATAAATGTCATTACATTTAAGTTTCTCTTTTTCTACACTTTTTGAGTCAATCTTCTTAGGGTTAAAGCAGACAGTATGAGTCAATAGGTAATTTACCTGCAGAGTGTAAGGTCTCTCTTATATTTAAATGAATTAATGAGAACTCAGCTAAGCATCGAGGCTCAGGCTTCAGACTCATTAGCGCCTGCTCGACCACCAGGCTGCCTCTAAGAAGCACACAACAGAAGCTTTCAAAGAGCATCAAATTCTCTAAACTCTGTTATCGAATCTTAACACAAATATCTTTTATTCATCATAGCGACAAAAAGCCCCAAACTTCTCTCTAGCATGGCTTTATCTCTTTCCTGAACCTCAAATGGTACCAAGTCTGTTTAGCATCTCAACTTCATTGCCTAAGGAGTACTATACTGTAAAGGTCACATGTACAGAAAAGGAACTCCCAACTGCTATTCCCAAGAGACTGCTCCTCGGGTCATTTTCTATTCTCAGAAAATGGGAGCTCCCATATTTCTAGTTTCTTGGACCTAGTATCCCTTTCTCCTTTCTTCAACTCCAATCAATAATCTAGGAAACCCCACTAGTTGTCCCTCCGGTCCTCTACTGTCTGACAGGCCTCTTTACTTCCGTCACATTCTTCTCCGTGTCACAACCACTCTCATGTATTTGCTACAGTGACTTTCACTCCACCTCTTCTTTTATAAATGTTCAGTGTGGCCTACTCACTATAAACCGTATCCAGTGCAATGTTTTACACGTCATTCCTCTGATCCTCCTCCTCCTCCAGTGGTTTCTTCAACTCACAATGAAGATGAATTCCTTTGAGAGCTGAGCTTACAGGCATGACTCTAGCCACTTGCTAGTCCTGGAGCACCAAGCACGCTCCTGGCACCTGACCTTCAGTGTGGATTTCTTCTGCTTGTCACGCTCTTGCTCAGATGCTGCAGTGGATACTTTCTTCGCCATGCAGTTGTTGAGCTAGCACCCTGGGCACTGTCTTAAGACTGCAGGCTGCAGTGTAGACACTCTGAACCACCGCATTCTACTACCCCCAGGATCTATCTCATCCTCTCGGTCTGTCTCCCCGAAGGACAATGAAAACTCCAGGTTTACCATGGGTGTGCCCCAAGCCTCAGAGCTCCTACAACAATGCACAACTCAGCACTAGCACTCAGTACATATTTAATGCATAAACATTTAAGTATGAATAATATTTCCAACAATGATTTTTCAAAATGTTTCACTAAATTCGGTGAAATAATCTAATGAATTTATCAAATAATCTTACTGATACAAATTTGCTTCCAAAGAAAGTGTAAGTCTAAAGAAACTACCACAAATCAGAAGGTGTTATAGCTCCTAGTCACCTGCTTAATCTTCAAGCAATGATGCATTGCATATGAAGAACATTTTTAACATCTGAAAGATGACAAGCAGTTCTCTGTCGTAACTGGGACAACAGACTCCAGCTGTCACACATCAACAAATCAGCTTTGGAAGATGGACGGTGGCAAAGAAGCCAGCTAGTACTAACCTGCAGCATGGCCACAGGCGGAGGGAAGACCTCTGCCTGTGTTGTGACCACCGTCTCCTTTTCAACTGGAGTTGGACTCTGTGTAGTCTGGACCGTCTCTTTAACGGGTTCTGAGGTTTTCACAGTTTCCCATTCTAAACAAAATATTTGAAATTGATTTCCTTTAAATGCAGCTTTTCAGGTTTGTTTGTTTTTTTTTCATTTACATTAATATCTAAACCCTTGCCAGACCTATCTTCGCAAATCTAAAAATAACACATGAGATAAAAATGACAACACTGAGCTGTAACAGAAATACCTCATAGGTCACCTGATAATGAGAAACCAGACCTGTTCTGTCCATTATCAAGCACAAAAACCAAAGTATTAGCTCAATACAGAGAAATCCTCCAAAGAAGACAAGAACAGAAAAATGGAAGTAGCTGGGCATGTGGCACATGCCCGAAGCTGAGCGCTTAGGAAGTAGAGGCCCTAGGACATGAGTTAGAGGCCAGCCTGGGTAACATGAAATCAATCACGGTCCTGTATTTTTACATGACAAGAGCAAATGTGAGTAGTCAGCTTTTGCTTGTGTGCATCTGCCTTCATCTCCTGTATGTTCCATGTTCACGAAGCTCTGGCATGCTGCTTCCCAAAGTGGATACATGTTTCACATCTTCAGATATGCTCTACCCCCTTGGAACTACATCCACTCACAATGTAATGCTCCCATGGCTCGGCTCTGTTCCGTGTGTGTGTGTGTGTGTGTGTGTGTGTGTGTGTGTGTGTGTGTGTCTGAGACAAGGTCTCACCATACAGCCTGGCCTGGAACTTGGTATGTGGACCAGGCTAGCCTAAAAGAAATACAGAAACCTGTCTCCCAAGCAACAGGATTGAAGGCATGTGCTCTACCATGCCTGGTCTGTGCTTTATACCAACACAGAAATCCTATATAGGTTTTCTTGCTTATTATTTATTTATTTTGAGTAGAACATGTTTGCCCCCCCCCCAAATACACAGTAGAGACTCTACAAGCCAGGGGTCTCTCTGTTCTAAATATATACTTGCTGCTATAAACAAGCAAGCAAACAAACAAACAAACAAACAAACAAATGGGGAGTGGGAAGAGGGGGAAGAAAGGAAAGAAAAAAGAAAGGAAAGTCCTGAAGACTATGTACACAAACAAGCATGGCTTGGTCCCACAGAGCTCCTTTTTCACAACAGGCCTCTGGCGGGCTCCAGTGCAGACTCCAGACCATGGCAGCCTGGGCCATACAAGTCAAAGGTGATTGCTGCTTTCTGTTTTCCTATTACGTCAGTTCCTGAAGAATCAACTTGTCACACAGCAGTAACTTAGACAACTGAAAGAAAGACTGTCCTAGGAAAAAGGCAGCAAACAAGACACTGGGTTGATGCGGGTGGTCCTGCGGTCAAATCAAGGACCCTGCACATCCTAAGAACATGTTCTGCTACCTGAGGGCCATCTCCAGGCAGAAGGCAACAATATCAAAAAGATGTCTGCATATGTTCCTAACCATGAGAACCCTGAAAGCAGGCTAGTTTTGGTAAGAGAGCTAAGACACGAAGAAACACAGAACAGATTACACTTTGGATCAATCCCAAATATCAATGAGTACTTCCTTCTGGTTGTAGCCGATTGTGAATTTGTAACTGTGAATTTTTTTAAATAAAAAAAAAAAATACTGGTACTTTTTAAAAGAGCGGGGCATACAAATATTTGGTTATGGGCAATGTAGGAAGTGTTTCAGAAGGTATTACGCTGCAGTACTTGAGTACACTACTAAAAATGAACTCCACCTAAAATCTTCTGGAATTTCTCCAACAAGTTTCTCAAATCCTCAGTTCCCACTTAAAACTGATGGAATTAAAACTTGTTTTCTTCAACAAAGCCTCCATGGTACAAAGCTTTCTCTTCAATATAATAAAAATGTTAAGTCATAAAAGAAAAAGGACCACATTTGGAGGCTTCCATTCAGTACTTTTCTAACCTGTTCCTTGACACCTAATGATATGTAAAACAGTGAAAAAGCAACATCAGAAAGGACATCAACTCTTTGTTTGCAGCTGACGCCAGGGAATAAGCACAGTTTACTCTGCATCCCCAAACACATTTACATAACAACCTTCTGAAGTACACTTTTAAATAACAAAAAGCATTAGCATTCTCACCAGCATTTACAGTTTCCTGGTCTATCATGCCTCCTTCTGCAAAGCCATCCAAGTCATCCACTTTAACTTTTTCCCAAGGTATATATGTGACTCCAAGATCCACATCCCAGAACTGTTTATATTCCGTCTTTACACCTTTGTTCAAAGCCCAGGCAATCTATTGGGAATGGAGAGAGAAAAAGGAAGATCACAGATACACTATAATAAAAATAAAGTTCAAAATCATACTTAAGCAAATAGAAACAAAACTCGTTTTCTTGAGTACTTGTTTTAAACTTGTACTAGAGATAATATTTGCAATATAAGATCTGTTTCCATGTCTTACCCACCTCTAAACTCATTTTTGGAGAAAACACAAGTCTAATTTTCACAATAAAAATCTCAGCTCGATTTGGCAGTAACTAGGCAACTTTGTACACCATGCCAGCATACATAAGCAATACCTGAGTTTACACACATGAACTATCTATCAGGAAATGATAAAGATGGGCAGACATACTCTTCAGAAAGAGTTCAGAGTTTTAATTTAGGCACAGAAGCTGACTGGATGCATTTTCTCTAAAAAGTCAAAATGAAATTCTGAGTCAATCACCAGCAATGAGAAAACACTTCATAAATTCTCAATTTAAAGACTAAGAAGAAAACAAATGCTTGCAGATACTCTTTACAAGGTGGTTGGCTAGATAAAATGAGAAGGAATAATAAAAATAAAAATAAAAATAATAATAATATGAACAAGTGCTGGGAGAAAAAGTAAATCAAAGACAAATCTGTAAATATGAACAGGCTCTAACCAAGATGAGGTGTGAGCTGGTACAGATTTGTGTAGGTGTGAACTTAAGGAACAAACTCAGTTTGGACTAGTAAGTTAGTGTACATATTCCAAACTATAATAACTCAGTAATTCTTAAACCATAAGCTTGCTAGGAACATTAAAGATAAGGTTGACTCTAAACTCAATGTAAGAACATGTGCTTAAATTAACATGTTCAAGACTAGGTCTGATCCACATCAAGGGGTAAGGGGTGAAAAGAACTGGAGCATTCTAACAGTCCAAACAAGTAAGACCATATGACCTTCCTATGAAAACCGCAAGACTGTAACACAGCAGGTGCCGGAATGTCAGCTGTCACTCCACCATAAACTCACCCAGGAAAACTCACCTTAATGACCTTGGAACCAATTTTATAGGATCCTGAACTCAGTTTCTGAAGAGCCCGAAAAGAATCTTGTCGATGAACCATACAGACATATGCACAGCCCCTGGGTGGAATCATCTATGAGGGGAAAATCCTTTCTTAACAGCGAGCACAAGGATTGACATTGATTCTGACATTTGCTTCTAGTCAAACAGAACACAGTGACAACTGACTAAATCCACAATTCAATTTTGGTAGATGACCAAATTAATTGTCTTTCTATCTCCAACACTTTATTGATGCAACATATGCAATCAATTATTTAGTTTTCATAAGCCCCATATTCATGCCTTAATTAGGCTTCCATTTAAGCCATGATAAAGGTGAACTCTTGAATACATGTCATCAGTTCCTTGACTACAGAATACAGAACATACTATTTTTTTTTTTTTTTTTTTTGGTTTTTCGAGACAGGGTTTCTCTGTGTAGCTTTGTGCCTTTCCTGGAACTCACTTGGTAGCCCAGGTTGGCCTCGAACTCACAGAGATTCGCCTGGCTCTGCCTCCCGAGTGCTGGGATTAAAGGCGTGCGCCACCACCGCCCGGCAGAACATACTATTAAAACAAAGAAAGGGACAGCTCCATTTTCAAGCTGACAGGTAAAACAGGAAGAGAAAGAGAGAGGAACAAGGGAATCTTGTTGATAAACATTTAATGCTAGCCGGGCGGTGGTGGCGCACGCCTTTAATCCCAGCACTCGGGAGGCAGAGCCAGGCGGATCTCTGTGAGTTCGAGGCCAGCCTGGGCTACCAAGTGAGTTCCAGGAAAAGGCGCAAAGCTACACAGAGAAACCCTGTCTCGAAAAACCAAAAAAAAAAACAAAAAAAAAAAAAAACATTTAATGCTTTTAAGAATTAAGAGCTATCCTGCTACAAAACCCTATGAATATTTTGTTATGATACTTTATTAAAAAGAAGATATAAATGGCTTCAAAGCAAGCAAAGAAAAATGAACAAAATAAACAAATCTTGTCAAGTTGTGGAGATCCTATGGGGCTTAACTAGTATTCGAAGAGTGAGAAACGGCCAATTTAAAACACTGTCTTAGTGCTCAAGAGATACCTACATTAATAGATTCAATTTGTCCAAACTCCTCAAAGAGGTTGGTTAGATCTTGTTGTGTAGCCTTCTTATCCACTTGGCCAACCCAGAGAGTAGTGCTGCACACTGTCAAGACAAAGAAGGAGAGGGCTTAAATCACAAGACACAGCTGCCTCAAGCATTAGTGACAATCGCTGGAACTGAAGGTAACATACATTGAATGTCTGACAGCTACACACAGAAAACTGCTGCATTTTAAACTGACTGACAGGCCTGAAGGCTCAGCGGTTAAGAATAGTGGCTACTCCTCTAGAGGACCCGAGTTTGAGTCCAGCACCCACATGGTGGCTCACAACCATCGCAACTCCAGTCTCTGAGAAACAACACCCTCTTATAACTTGTGCAGGCACTAGGCACATATGTGGTGCAGAGATACACATGCAGGCAACACGCCAATATGCATTTAAACAAAATAACAATAAAAGCCAGGCAGTGGTGGCGCACCCCTTTAATCCGAGCACGAAGGAGACAAAGGCAGATGAATCTCTGAGTCTACAAAGCGGGTTCCAGAAGGGCCAGGGATATACAGAAAAAAATCTATCTCAAAAACCAAACCAAAACAAAAACCTTACTGACATTTACTATCTATTTACATTTCTATGGAGCCAACTTCCTGCACGCACCAATTTGCAAGCTGAACACCTGTGGACACCTCTGTCCAACCACTGGAGAAAAGCACTGTGTGAGATTAGGAGAGAAGTTTAAAATTCCCCAGCTGACACTAAAGTACAACAGTTTTGAAACTATTTCCTACATATGGACCTTCTTAATATCTGAGTGTTGGAATGACTCAGTGGATGTTTCCTCCTAACCAACAGATAAATCTAAACCTGTATGAGCTGCCTCATCCATAGGGAAATAAGACTTTGCCAAGAGACGCAAAAAGGAAATGGGTAAATCAGGACTCCCTAACTTGAAGATGAAGTGATTGGCATGACTTTGTGTGTGCCACTCATGTATGCAGAGGCCAGAAGAGCGTGAACTCCTTAGAGCCTCAGCACCACACACGGATGGAAGTGACCTGAATGCTGGTCCTCACGACTGAGTAGTAGGTGCTCTTAACCTCCAGCCTGCAAGCTACTTCTGTTTGGGGCACAAAAGTTGAAGAGGAAAACACTCTGGACTGTTCATGCTTCCCGAATACCTCCTTTTCCAGACAACACACATGCACAGCTTTAATGTACTGCATGTTGATGTTTGTCCATGTCGTTTTCCAGCACTTTAACCCTGACAAAAGAGGTCTAGGAGCAGGTGTTTCTAGGGTTAACCTCATACTAAAGTGTGATCCTTGACAAGACCACTACCAAGAAACACTACTCTTGCCGGTCAGAACTCCAACACCATTCAGATGCACACAAACTCTGAAAACCATCTAGCTAACACAGACCGTGACAACTGCCCTTTCTCAGCAAGTTTCTTCTGTCTCACAGTCTCACTCTGTGTAATTCTCAACTCATGTTTCATCAATCATCTTCAACTTTTTAATATTTTAAATTAAATCCCAGGGTCCAGTGAGATGGCTCAGCAGACAAACTTACTTTGCCAGGACTTATACCCTGAGTTTGACCCAAGAAGCCTGCCCAGTGGAAGGAGAGAAGTGACTCCTCTAGGTTGTCTTCAGACCACACACACATATGGGGCACATGGGAGCACACACAAACATATACACACAGAATGAGAGTCAGAGAAATGCATACATTTTTAAGTGGATCTTTAAGAGACTACAAAGTCTGCTTTTTAACCGAGTGCAATAATTTAAATGGAATGTGTCTCCCAAAGTCTCATATGTCATAGGCTCAGTTTTAACCCACAGCACCATTGAAAAATCGGTGAAACTTTTAAGAGATGCGGCTCAAGTGGGGTCCTGCACTTGAAGGGGACAACTGTCTCCATTCTACTTTCCAGACACAATGAACAGTCAAAAGGAGCAAGCTCAGGCAACTTTAACTGCAAATACATCCTTGCTGATTTCACAGTGACAGAAAGCTGCTCCACTACCCTGCAGTGCAATGCAGTGTAGGCCAGTCCTGTTGATGTGGAGGTAAACAGCTTCGGGGCTTTATCACCTTACAATAATGCTTCCTGCTTCATTATTACCCTGTTCTGTAGACTCTAACTGCTTTAGTCTATGCTATTGTTTGCTAATTTTACAATGCTGCTCTACAATGTTTTTTTGTCCTAAGAAGAGGTCATGATTCTTCCCAATCCCAAAGAGAGGCGATACTTGGTTACTGGGATATTAGTCTGTTGATACTTCACACCACTGACTGTCCCCGAAAGCTCTGTATGGTACAATCTATGTCCAGAACCACCAATGGCGGACTCAACCACTCTAGTTCAAATGTGTTGAAAGAACAGCAATTAAATGAAACTGGTTCTACTTCAAGATAAGGAGAGGTTTATTTTGTTGTTGTTTTTTGAGACAGGATTTCTCTGTGTAGTTTTGGTGCCTGTCCTGGAGCTTGCTCTGTAGATCTGCCTGGCTTTGCCTCCCGAGTGCTGGGATTAAAGATGTGTGCCACCATCACCCAGCCTGATAAGGAGAGTTTTAAGGTACAGTACACAATGGAAGATACAGTCACCATTGTACTTTCTCATGTGCTTGTTGAGTTTTCCATCTTAAAATGTCTAACTATTAAAAAGTAAAACAGCACCGGGCTGTGGTGGTGCACGCTTTCTAGTCCCAGTATTTGCTAGGTAGAGACAGGTGGATCTCTGTGATTTCAAGGCCAACCTGATCTACAGAGTGAGTTTTAGGATAGCCAGGACTACACAGAGAAACCCTGTCCTGAAAAAAATAAAACAAGCAATACGCACGCACGCGCGCGCGCACACACACACACCAGCAATAGAAAATAAATTCCATTATGATTCAGTCACAAAAATGAAATGAAATTCTGATGCTTGTGAAACATCTATGGAACCAGAGGGAATCGTATAAAGGGAAATAAGGCAAGACAAAAAGAATACTGTGTTTTCTCACTACTAGGTGGAAACTGAAAAAGCTGATGTCACAGAAGTAGAGAACCTAAGAGAAGAACAGAAGGCTGGGAAAGGTATTCAATGCACAGACAGGGGTTGACAGTCAGGCACAAAACACCTTTGGCAAAAGGAACCTAGCCTGCAAAGCACATACAGATCTTTGCAAACAAGTCTAAAGGTGGATAATGTCTAAAACTTCAGAAAAGAGGCTGAGAGCTCACTATTAGGTGGTGAGGAAGGACAAAAGAACACAAGTCATGAACATAAAAGAGAATTTAAAAGCTGTTTATTACTTTCCACTCCATCATAGTGTTTCTTACATGGTTGGTAGGTGCATGCGTGCAACTTGCTATGTCTACTGCAACAGGAAGAACGGTTTTCATTACCTAAAAGAACCCAGCACCTGCCATTCGTGAGGCAGCACCTGTGGGTCCTGGCTGGGCTTACTTCCTAATGCAACTAACATTTCAGCAAGAGAACTAGACACCACAGGTCACTGAAGACACATATCACACTGAGCCACGTAGAACGTGATTTTTTTTTTTAAATCTTGGGGCAGCGGGTGTGTGTGTGTGTGTGTGTGTGTGTGTGTGTGTGTGTGTGTATAACCTGAAAGCTTCCACTTTTTTCCTTTGATGCAAAACTACATCAAATTATTCTACTACATTGTTATTTAACATAAAGTACAGTTTTATTTTTAAGAGGAATAATGATGATCTACAGCAGTAACAAGAGTTAAATAATCATTTGAGTTTTATATGTTAATTGCCCTAAATCGATCATTATATGGTATTAGCATGTACAAAAATATCATGTTGTACCCCACAAGTATGTATAATTATGAGGTGTCAAACACAATATATTTGGGGAACTCGAAACTGGGCTCAGCAATTAAAAGCACATGCTATTCTTATGGGAAACTCAGATTCCGTTCCTACCACCCACATGGCAGCTCACAGCTGTCTATAGGTCTAGTTAAAGAGATTCAATGTTCTCTTCTCACCTCCATGGGTATTAAGTACGCATGGGGTATGCACACATACATGCATGTACACAAAACACTCATACATATAAAAGTAAATCTTTTTTAAGAAGCACAAAACTTTTCAAAGAGAAAAGTGGATTCCATGCCTGTGCCAGTTGGTTTTTATGTTAACTTGGCACAAGCTAGAATCATCTGATAGGAGGGAACCTCAACTGAGAAAATGCCTCTCTCAGGCAAGCCTGTTGGGCATGTTCTTTATTAATGACCGATGTGGGAGGACATATCCATTGTGGGTAGTGCCCCTCCTGCGCTGTCAGTCCTGGGTTCTGTAAGAAAGCGGCTGAGCAAGCCAGTAAGCAGCACTCTCCACAGCCTCTGCTTCAGCTCCTGCCTCCAGGTTCCTGCCCTGACTTCCTTCAATAATGAACAGTGATGTGGAACCATAAGCAGAATAAACTCTTCCTCAAGTTGTTTTTGGTCATGGTGTTGCCCATGTGATAGTAGCCCTGACTAAAGCAATGCTCAATACCATCACAAAGTGGGTGAGGAATACTTGAAGAGATAGTAAATTGAAAGCCCTACTGTTAAGAAAGTAATGATTCTCAAAGACCCAGGGGTTATTACACAAATGTAGAGCAGAGATTTTGGGGGTGGGGGGGTGGTCAGTTTTTTTTTTTATATTATTTGTCAACCAACACTAAAATATTTAAATTTGGTCCCTTATGATGAGGAACAAATAGAATTTGCACTACTCAGAAGTTGCACTAGCTCTTTATAATGTGAGAAGGTTCTGGAAAGATAAGCGGGGTCTACGGAAATTGGCAGAACTTATTAAAAAGATGCCACTGCCTTTGATTTTTGGGAGGCTGAATTTCATGATGCTCTAGCAGTATCAAATGAGGGTTTGAGTTCACTTTCCAGGAGCCACATGAAAAGCCTAGGATGTATGTGTGTGATCCCAGTGCAGGCAAGTCCACACATGGCTATCTACAGCAATTACTGATGCGGGGGTGACTTATGTGAAGACCACCAGAAAGTAACGCCAGTCTCTAGCTCTTGGGCAAATGACAATGTACTCTCTGTCACATGCTTCCTTGGTCACCTGTCGTCTGTTAGTTCTCCCTAGACATGGTAATGCATTAATAAACCCCTAGACAGAACCTGGCAGAAACAGAAATCATTTGTTGTACTGAACGTGACCCAGCTCCTGAAATAAACCCTGCCATGACCAAATCTGTTAAGTACACAAAATCGCCTAACATACAGAGGGAAACAGGCTGGTACCACGGCCATTTCTCTTCTGGTACAAACCATAAGGTTATAATTTAACAATTACACCAAGGTTGGGCTAGGGGTTGAGCTCAGTTATACACAGATTCACCTAGCAGGTACAAAACCCTGGATTTAATCTCCAACACCACACCCACACCCACACAAACTGAATATAAAACTAAGTATATAAAAATGCAGCAAAGTACACCTTTGTGTCCTAATTACTCCTTCAGATTTGAATACTCACAGCTGTTAGTTAGTACTGTCAGCAGTCAACTGACCCTGTCATGTTACAGATATCAGCCTGGTATGTTTTATGTACCCTTGGTAAAGCCACACTTCACAACTTGCATTAAGCATTCTTGATGATCTTACATATATCTGCTAATCTGTTTTTCTTTCACAAAAGTCTGAGTCAAAGCCATTTAATTACTAATAAGCTCCTTTCTTTTCAGTTTCTTACTCTGAAAAAAAAATTGGGTAAGAGATTTTTATAGCAGAAAGCTAGATTGTTTATTTAGTTGTTCTGGAGGAGAGAGTGACCTCCATCATATGTAGAGATCAGAGACCAACTGCTGTGGAACAATCTTTGTACACTGTAAACAGGTATTACTCTCACTGGTTAATAAAGACCTCACTGGCCTATAGCTGGGCAGGAAGAGACTGAGTGGAAGAGCCAGACTTGGAGAATTCTCAGAAGAAGAAGGACAGAGTCAAAAGAGTAGCAAGCCAGATGCAGAGGAAGCAGGGCATGTACAAAATGAGGTAGCAAGCCATGAGCCAAGTGGTATATAACTTAGATAAGAAATATGGGTTAATTTAAGTTCTAAGAGCTAGTTAGTTATAAGCCTGAGCTACAGACTAAGTACTTATAATCAATATTGAGTCTTCGTGTCAGTTATTTGGAAACTGGCAAGCGGGAAAGAAAAATCCACCAACACCCAACCTTACGTATACTCCCTCGAGAACTGTTGTTTCTGATGCACAGTCATTTGCTGGCCTGGAGTTCACCAAGTAGGCTAAGCGGGACAGTGTGGAATGCACCTATGTCCACCTTCCAAACACCAGGGTCACACACCTTTCCAGGCTTTTCCTGTGGGCTTCTGCAGCAAGCACTCTACTAACCTAACCTGCGTCCTCCCCGCGGCAATAGAAAACTGGTTTCCAGCACTAAGAGGGAAGTCTGATGCAAGTATGTTACTCACCACTTAGAGTTTTTGATCTGACAGGAGGCAATCCCTTTTTTTGGCGTTCTTTCTCCCTTTCTCTGGCTCTTCTTTCACTTGAATATGATCGTGATGATTTTCTCTTTCTCTCTCTAGAACGAGAGCGGGATCGCTTCCTATGTTTTCGCTTTCTCGACCCAGATCGTGACCTGGACCTTCGTTTTCTTGGTGATCTACAAAAACATAGTTATTTTTACTTCGAATGACAGTGTTCTCTTTCCATCAAACCTTTCGATTTGAAGTGAATGAGAAAAGGCAGATTTGTTATATTTAACCACCTCTTAAACTATTCTATAGTATAACCAACTATTAAACATGTATTCCACATGTAGTTTTGTGCTATGGATAGACAGATTACTAATAGATGTTAGATGATTCCAAGTCTGAGACTTCATTCATTAAAAACAGGAAAAATACAATTCACTAAAGGACCTCACTTTCTCTTAGTGTCTTTCAGTTCATTTTCACACAGAATAGGAATAAAAAGCAAAGAAAATACAGACTAATTAGGTGACTCAAATGTTACATTTTTTTAAATTAAGACGCAGAATATTTCCAGCACAGTATGAAGACAGAGTATAATTCTGTTTAATACTTTACAACTTCTAAAATGTTATCATTCTTGACTTTACTATGTAAGCGGATGCTGTCACTTATTTACTGTACATGTTTGCAAATATGTTACCATGTAAAAAGTGGAATGTGAAAATACCAAAGACTCATGACTTGGTTTTGATTATAGGACCTGTTTTCTACTGCCTTGCAAGTATATTAACATTCAAAAAACCTGTTCTGTGGCTGTCTTTAAAGACATTTTTGGTACTGCTATTCAATAATTTGGACGTGAGAAATACAGCCTGACTTACATGCTGTTCAGAAGCAGTAATACCCCAAGTAAGATACCATGCTAGTATCAACTAAAATCAACTATAATCCAAAATCACCTCATGATAACAGCTGTTCCTGTTAAATAAAGCACTCAAATAGCAGACCTATCACAAAGGTTTTCTCTGGGTTTTATTTTCAATTACTTCTAAAAAATACTTTTTAGAAAGCATTTTAAAAATTACTTTAAGTATTTCGTTTAATCTTGATGCAAAGAAAAAAACCAAACATTACTGTTAAATATTATTATAGAACCTTGATCGAGATCGCGAGTGAGTTCTTGATCTTGAGCGAACAGCTACTTTCTTAGCTTCTGGTTCAAAGATCTCCTCTTCAACAACATCTTGTCCTTCATCAATATCCATATCCTTGGAAAGCAAAGTTAAGAGCATATAAACAAAAACAGCAGTTAAGATTTAGCATACAAGTGCAGTTCTACCTTAAAAATATTAGCAATGAAGCATTAATGCCTCACAGGTAACAAAGCTAGGGATGTGGAACACCCACAAGACAAACTGCATCCAGGATACAATATATTCACAAAGAACCTTACGTGGTAAAATGGCTTTGGACATTTATGGCCCAGAAAGCACTGACTTTTACCTGTTGCTGAATGTCTATGGAATCATCTAAATTTGCTTCGGGTTCCAGAAAATGCTGCTGGCTACTTCCTTGTGAGGGTGACGCTGAGTGCTCTGACCCAAATGTTCCCTCCTGGCTATCTTGAGGAGTTACCTGTTGAGAACAAACCAATGTTCTGAGACAACATCACTACAAATGAGAACTTGAATACAGCAAACATTACAATTAAATGCTGAAAGGGAGTCATATTCATGGCAAGCCATTCTTAGAGTAATTCACCTGAAGTCTTTTGTATAAATCCAAGTCTACTTTTAAAAAGTAGAGTCCCATAAAAAGGGCACTATATATAATTGTATAAAATAGTTAGATGGAGTATGTCCTCAAGAACATTTTTAAGTGTCAGAAATATAAACTATTGAGGAGTAATACACAGACAGTACTTAATGGTACTTAAAGGTACTACATTAAGTGAATCTAGAACTACATGATTAATTACTATCAACAAAATACTCTGAAGGTCCAATTAAAACCTTATATTCAAAAACTTAAATCACATATTATATGCCTAGAAGCAAAACAATACCCAAAGTCACTACCAAAATTAGTGACTTAGCAAAACTATCCCCAATTAGGTTCTTCCCCAACTACTTTCTCTAGAAATCATAAAAGTTACAGGAAATACAGTGTGATGTGTAATATTTAAAGTTTTAGTACAAGTTAGGCAAATAAAGACAAACTTAGGGGAACAAGGAATGCCCCCACATCCTAAGGAGTACAGTAACAATATATAGTGATGTGGCTACCTTGATGTTAATGAGTATGACCTGAGTAACAATTTAAATACTGACTTAATTAAAACATGAAGAAACTCAATAGAGGAGAAGCAATCTGGTAGAAAATCTTCTAGAACATGATCTTACAGGAATCTAGAGGGAGTAAGTTCCTGGTGGTACACAGGCTAAAAACAAAGAAAAGAACAACTACACACTAATGTTCCCTTGTTACAAACTGTTCAGGAACAATCAACTCCCAAAAAGAGAGAGCAGCCCACACACCTTAGACATGCAAAAGCAAGATGAAGAGAAAGGGAAAGACATGAATTCACAAAGAACAGACAGCAGCGAACGTGCCACATACTCGCCCAGCAGGAAATGACCAGCTCTAGTTAGGTGGAAATGACCAGCTCTAGTAAGGTTTAAGAAAGTCTATTCACCAGGCATAGGGGTATATGCCTTTAAACCCAGCACCTGGGAGGCAGAGGCAGGCAGGTCTTTGTGAGTTCAAGGCCAGCCTGATCTACATAGTCAGTTCCAGGACAGATGGGGCTACATAATGAGACCCTGTCTCAATAAAAAGAAAAAGAAAAAAGAAAGTCTAAGCAATTAAACAGGCAAGCACAGAAGGTTAAGACCTGCTGGTGAGAATAAGCTTTGTGCCTCATGGTGATATTTCAACTAGACACTAGCACAAGACCTAGAGAGCTTTGTTCCTGGAAGTCATTAGGAGTCTGGTAGTCACAGTGGTGTCCTCACTGTGTGGGGACCACAGGGCACTTTGGTTCTGCTTCAGTTGCATTGTTCATCAGTAGTCTCCTCAGGCTGTCTTTTTAATGAAACACCGTACAGGAAGAGTGTGAAGCATATGTATTAACAGGATACATGGGTCAGAGTAATCCTGGAGCTGACAGCCTTAGGAATTTATATCACCTTAGTACGTATATTTTCCTAAATATACATGTTTAGAATAAACTAAACGTTCTGTGAATGGTTTACTTCAAGTTCAGAATATAAGGTTCCGTGGGTAAAGGTACCTGCCACCAAGCTTTAGGACCTGGACTCAAGCCCTGAAGCTCACATAGTAGATAGAACAAGAGAACCAACTCCTGCAAGCTTTCATCTGACCTCACACACCTGCTACCCCAAAATAAAGAAATGAATGAATGAAAATCAAATTAATCAAGGCAGGCAGTGGTGGCACAGGCCTTTAAACCCAGCACTTGTGAAACAGAGGCAGGCAAATCTCAGTGAGTTCAAGGACAGCCTATTCTACAGAGTTCCAAGGCAGCAGGTAAGGATACAGAGAAACCCTGCCTGAGGGGAAAAGGGGAAAATTAGTCCATACTATGCTTTTTACAAAAGTGAACTTACACTGGCTATAATCTGAATCTATTTTCCCTCCATTTCATTCTCAATGCAAATTACCAATGTGATAACATATAGCTGCTATCTTATATTTGGTTCTTTAATACACCATTACAATAAACCATTTTGATGTAAGACTAGGATTTCTGTAGTGTTTAAGCTGCATTAAACTAATCGGCATAGTAATCTGTTTACAAGGAAATTGAAAGTATGTTGCTCTTATGAATGGTACATTTTACAACTAGAAGGAAAGAAGGCATCATAAAATTCAGGGCAGAGTTTTAAATAACAATTGCTAAGTCCCTCAGTATCTGAGGAACAGGCAGTGTTTTGTTTTGTTTCAAAGTTGATAAATACACATTAAGCAAAAGTCAGAACAGACAAGTGTCTCCTGAATCAAAAGGCAGTCAATAAGTGTAGCCTTTGTTTATCTTTTCCTTAACATTATAGTAATGGATGTTTGCCTATGTGTCTGGCTGTACAATATATGCATGCAGTGCCCAAGGAGGTCAGAAGAGGGCACTGGATCTCCTGGGACTGGAGTTGCAAATTGTTGGGAGCATTCATGCGGAAACTGGGAATCTAATCTAGGTCCTCTGGAAGAGTAGCCAGTCCTCTTAATCACTGAGCCATCTCTCAGCCCCATGTAAGTATAATCTTCCAGAATGCATCAACACTAACTGAAATGCTAAAGTGGTACAGGAACAACACACTCTTGGCCATACATCAGAAAGATTTTCATTTTTTCCTAAGTTCTACAGTCTGTGTTTAGCCTTCTTTGAGTGCTAGATACTGAAGATATTTAATTTTCTGTTCATGGCTAAGAAAACTCAGAGACGTACACACTCCACAATAATTAAAGCAGAAGAGAAATACAATAAATAGCATGTTCTAGACCCTAATGATGATGGCCAGTTAAAAAAGCAAAAATGCCCTCACTGTACCTGTCAAATCAAAGAACTAGTAAGTGAAAAGCACACCAGTGAGGCCGAGAAGAATAAAGGAAACAACCTAGTCACACTCAATCAACCCATTAAGGTATTATTCTGACTTTGGAACAAGAACTTAGAATGTTCCATTTTCTTAAAAGAGTATCAACATTTGAACTTAGTTGGCACAAAGAAGAATCACAGTATTTAAGTTGTATAAAAATTAATTACGTTCTCTCTGTTCCTTTAGTCTCACTTCTTTATTTAAAAAAAGACACTGGATTCCACCAAGTGGCAAGTGACATTTTTTTTTCTGGTATTCATCTGATATAAACAACTTTCTTCAACCATATATTCATGCAAATCGATAAAAACAAACAAAAAACCATGGAAAGGCATGGTTAACATCAGCTACCACAGGATTCTTTTAAGACTGGCACCTAACAGTCCTATGTGCCATTGTTAATTATCACCTACACAGGGACCCTTTCCCACTATTTTTTCTATACAAATGACAGGAAAGTCCGTCAAAGGCTTCATTGAACTCCACATGCTACACCAACTATATTGACCCAATTTACAAATCTAACAGCTCCACACAATCAATATCTTAAGATGTATTTGACTTTACAAACAGTAATTCATTTCCACAAAGCAGCGGGTCGCCCCTCTCAGAGTTCATCATGTCACCTATGGTCTCTGCATCACACTCTGGGTATTTTGCTATTGCTGTTTTGTTTGTGAGACACGGTATGTCTACAGAGACCCGACTATCCAGGACCCAGCTGTGCAGACCAGGCTGTTCTCTAACTCAGAGATCGCCTGCCTCTGCCTCCAGAGTGCAGGCATTAAAGACATGTGCCACCATTCTGAAACCAAGTAAATTACACTACTTCCGACATCACATGATAGTGCTTCATCATCAGTAGGCTGAATCTTTCAAAGATTGTTTTTAATTCTTACCAGTAACATTTCATCTTGAGGTATAGTCCTGATACCATCTTTTGACTATCCTAATAATCAGTAAAATCATAAGACTCTAACTTAAAACAACAGAAATCACTCCACTATGATAAGGTTTCTAGTCCTTCATAATTCTGGTCCATTTCTTTTATTAGAAACAAACTCTCATTTTTCAAACGTTCCTAAACCCTTCAAGTGTTTTCCTTCTTATTCCTGGGGCCTGAAACCCACTGCACACCGCAGCTGTAGCTGACCTGCAAGGAACAGGGAAGCACTATCCTAGTCTCGGGGAGTTACATGGATCTAATGTAAGCAAAAGTACCTGATTTCTCTGCACATCTTATTCTATCTGATTTTGTTCAAGATTTAATTTAAAGCCAAGCATAGTAGTATATGCCTTTAAACCCAGCACTTGGGAATCAAAGGCAGGTGGATCTCTCTGAGTTCAATGTCAGCCTGATCCACATTGTGAATTCTAAGACAGCCAGAACAATGTAGTGATATCCTGCCTTGAAACAACTCCCTCCCTCAAATTATTTATTTTGTGTGTGTGTGTGTGTGTGTGTGTGTGTGTGTGTGTGTGCGTGTATGTCCTGGGCATCTGGTCTTCTGAAGCTGGAGTGACAGGCAGGGAGTTGTGAGCCACCCAACACAAGGTGCCTGTCCTGAATCTTGCCCTGTAGACCAGGCTGGCCTCGAACTCACAGAGATCGCCTGGCTCTGCCTCCCAAGTGCTGGGATTAAAGGTGTACACCACCACTGCCTGGCCACTCATTACATCTTGAATCACACAACTTACTATATATACCTGTCACCCAGTTTGCAAACTGCTCATTAAGTCTGCCAGTCTCACACTCGTCATCCATTTCACACATTAGCAAATGATTGCTTCTCTGTTTCTTACTTTATGACATCTTTTACCACTGGATAAACTTTGGAAAATGGAGACTTAACTTCAATTTCTTCTGATTACTGTATGTGGCTAAATTGGGAAACTAATACACAGAGCAACTTTCCATGTCCACAGTACCGCCCCGACTTTGCTGCTTCTGCTAAACATTCTGAAGTCAGAGTGACAGCAGGAAACGCAGCAAGTTCTATATACAGCTTCTGTTTGGAGAAAGCAGACAGCACCCCTCCCCCCGCCCCGTCCCTGTCTGTTATCGTTGTAGTTACTATACTGTATGGCTGACTGACACAAACACCCCAAACGTTATCTTCTTATATTCTTCAGTACATATATAAATAACTTTAGCAAAAAATATGTCTCTTTCTTAGACCAATTCAATCAGAACTAGTTCATCAGATCAGTCCGTGTTCATGAGTTCCAGCAGGTATCCTTGGAATCATCCATTTCATACTATTTGCACATACAAGGTCAAGTTCAGGCTCTAACTGTGTCTTAAATTATTCTAAATATCAAAAGTACTGAGGCCTCTTCTGTGTTCCCAGAACCCTGTATTTTTAACTCAACTAAAGAGACTATAGAATAAATTTTTCTGTGGGTTTACACAAATGTTTGTACTTCTTTAGAAAAAAGATTACATTACCTAAGGTCAGAACCACTTTTCTGCCCATCTTTATCTGTGTCACTTGCCTAAAAATGTAGTCACACATAAAATATGTTTGTAGGTGGCTTTAAATTCATCCCCGACAACATCTTCAATGGTGAGAGCACAGTATGGAGTGGGTATCTACAAGAGTTTCTCATGTAAGTCACAGGTAGGTTTATGACAGATTTCATCACTTCTAAAGTCAAACTTTTTTCTCCCATATTTTAGCATCTCTCAAAATGACATGAGAATGCTGCATAGACTAAACTTCCTACTTATGCACAAAATAAAGGTATGCCTTAAAATTGATCAGACACCATTGGCTGTACACTTTGTATTAGATCTTTTATGTCACTACGCTTCAACTTCCTTTGGAGTAAAATGGGAGTCATGGTACCTACTTCATGAAAATTAAGTATAAATATGCCTCCTCTATGTGTAATAAGATTCCTATCATATGGTATTGGCAGGGAAACTTTTAAAAATTGAAAGATGGTCATCTACTTTGGACACTACCATCATCAACATAACTGGCATTACCTTCCCAGACAAGGAAGTAGAGCAGAAAGGAGAAAACAGGAAGCTTTAAGAGGTAACTCCAAAACCCACGTCTATCTTCTATTCTCCTTCCAGTATCATGAAATTCATTTCTTTTTATTTTTCCAGACAGGGTTTCTCTGTGTAGCTATGAAATTCATTTCTATCACATGGATTCAGTACACTGCCAGAAGACATTTTTTTATGATAGGAATTGCTACAAAGGTCTTGGGAAGGAAATACCTTAGAAGCAAAAGTAACAAACGGCCCCAAAGACCAAGAATGAACACTACCAAGCGTCCCACAGAATGCCCATTTGCAGAGCACAGTAACTGCAGGTGGCCCAGACCTTCTGAGGCTGCTGCTGCTCCAACAGCTGCTGTCGAAGGTGCTCCAGGTTCTGCTGCTGCAGCTGCTCTGCAATCTGATGGAAGATGGAGTTGTTCACAGATTCGGAAACATGAGAACTAAAATGATAAACAAGAGTGAAGATGCATGTTGAAATGCACGAAAGGTAATATCAAAGTGAGCATTCAGAGAAAACAAAAACATCTCTCTGACACAATGCACTCTATCTATTACAGTGTTTTCTTTTTAAAATATTAATACTCAAAGTGGAATGTTTTGGAAAATTAATACACTGGAAGAGAAATATACTCAATAACGTTTCAACCGATAAACATTAGAGACACTCTGTTACAGAGCTGACATTACCGCCTCATGCTGCACACATGGGTGTGCTGTACATATAAACTAGTGACTCTTTTATTAGAGTACTGTAAGAAAATCTCAGAACACTTGTAAAAAAGGGAAAAGTTTATAAACATTGTCAATTTTTAATAACTCATGTTTAACCATGAGACAGTGGAAGACAGTCTTTCAATCAGTATGTGTAAAATCTACAATTTTCACTGCCCGTAAGTTTTACAGAGTATGTTTCCTTAATAATCATGTTATTATTAGGTAATAATTAGAAACAGACAGTGTTTAGAAAAAAGAAACTATGCTCTGGGAAAGTCACACCTGGAATACAGCTGGAATTCTAAGTGCCATAGGTAAGACAAGAAAAAAAGGGGTAAACAGAATGGTGACAAGTCTTGAAACAGTTGGAGGGGAGGGGGAATACATCATCTGGAGCAAATAAACCTATGGAGAAGAATGATATCTATCTTCAAATATTGAAAGGCTATTTCTTGAAAGACAATGGAGTCTTTTTATTTCCGTTCTTTAAAACAGAACATTTGAATTGGTGTCTAGAAAATGAGGAAATTCGGTCCAACAGAACAGCATGTAAGACTAACAGTCACACTAGCTCTTTCCTCAGAAGGTGGGAAATCACTGGCTCTACCAACAGGGCTATTAAGAAATTCATACACTGTTTAGCTCCTTCATCTACATGACCTCAAATGGCCCTTCCAGCTTCACTATTTAGACTCTAAAATACTACTTTCAAACTCTGTCAAGGAAAATCACTGGATCAAAAGGATGCATTTCTATTTTAAGTATTCATATACATTACCCCAGTATATAAAAACTAATACTGCTTGCTTGAATGAGAGTCGCAAAGGCTTTTATCCGTCACGTTCCCTCCCTCTCCCTCCTCTCACGCTCTCCTAGTCTTTACAGATCCAGACACAAAACATAGGGCTCTGTACAACTTTTTGGGGGTGGGGGGAGTGTATGTCACCAATTTCAATAAAAACACAAAATCCATTTTTAAATAAACAAAACCCATATAATACCAATCCTTAATTCTAACTGGTTTAATGAACTTCTCAAAAATTGGCATACTTTCTAGAAGTGGACTCTGGCAGAAGCATCAGTCCTCCTATTACAAATATTCTTACAACTAAGTTATTTAAAGCCAACAGAGATATAATTTAAAAAATCACAACTACACTTACCAATGCTTATCAATTTTCCTATAGAGAACTTTGATATATTCCAACTATTTGCAAAGGTCTGAAAGAATCCAAATAAATCTAGGGAGGTAATAAGACAGCAGGTCCACGGCCCTCTATAATTTCAGTGCTTACAACCTGAAACAACACCCCGGCTTATGAAAAACTCACTCCTTATGAAAAGCTCACTCCAAGTGTTAAGACTGTTACCATCCCACTCAGCATTTAGAACAGAGAAAGAAAGAAAAACATAATTCTTACAGTTGAGGAGTAGGAATTTCCTTTTTGGATTCTTCACTGTGCTCAGAATCTTCCCCAAAATCAAACCTATCCATCAACTTCTAGGGAAGGGGAAGAAAAAGACAAATGAGAAAGTGCTTCCACGTGGAAATTACAAAGCTATTTTATATCTGTGATGTGAAGTAAGGGTACGGTGCCATTTTACATTGTACCATAGTAGAGTACGGCATTAGGAATGCATGCTTTTAGAGCACTGTAACATACAGCAGCGCCCTTACACATGGTCATCCCTGCAGCCTCACTCACTCACTCAAAGTGTAGTCTGAAACTATGACTGCCAGGATTCCTTCAAGAGAAGTCATTATACAGTCTCATTATATTATTGTTTCCTATTTTCACTGTGCCTATTTACTTATAAGATTATCACAAGTATGTATAGACATTCATACATGGTTTCAGGCTCCTCTGGAGGTGCAGGAATGATCTCCTGAGGGACGGCTTCATCATCACAAACCATTTGGACATAAGCAGTAAAAATACTAAAAGTTTTGTTTTTTGAGACAAGTTTTCTCTGTGTAGCTCTGGCTACCCTACAACTTGCTCTACAGACCAAGCTGGTCTCCAACTCAGAGATCCACCTCCCTGAGTGCTGGGATCAAAGGCGTGCACCACCATGCCCAGCTCACTAAACAATGTTTACAGAAAATGAAGGATTATGGAACTCTAACTTAAAAAAACCATCTAGGGTCATAATCAATTGTTAACTAGTCCTAGCAATGTTAAAATGTGTCTAGCTACTAGTACTAAATTAAGAGCGATTGGCCAAATGGCTCATTATCCAAGAAATAAAGTCACTACCCAAGAAATCAGTATTGATTTTCTGATGAAAATAATAGTAGCAGGAATAACATACATACACGTTGTGGAATATTAGTTGAAGATGTGTTACACTTGTTTTTGCTGTGGAACATTTGTTTAATGATGCAAACATGTATTGCATTCTTTTATGTTGCATTTGTTTAACTCTGTGAAGCTGTGTTACTGTGCCTGTCTAAAACACCTGATGGTCTAATAAAGACCTGAACAGCCAACAGCAAGGCAGGAGAAAGGTTGGGAAGAGCTGGCAGGCAGAGATTAAGAGAAAGGCAGAGATTGAGAGAAGAGGGAGGAACGAGAAAAGAAGGAAGGAGGACACCATGGGCCAACCATCCAGCCACACAGCCAGACAAGGAGGGAGGGAGGGAGGGAGGGAGGGAGGGAGGGAGGGAGGGAGGGAGGGAGGGAGGGAGGGAGGGAGGGGGAGAGAGAGAGAGAGAGAGGAAGAGAGGAAGAGAGGAAGAGAGGAAGAGAGGAAGAGAGAAAGGAAGGAAGGAAGGAAGGAAGGAAGGAAGGAAGGAAGGAAGGAAGGAAGGAAGGAAGGAGAAAGAAAGAAAGAAAGAAAGAAAGAAAGAAAGAAAGAAAGAAAGAAAGAAAGAAAGAAAGAAAGAAAGAAAGAAAGAAAGAAGCCGGGCGGTGGTGGCGCACGCCTTTAATCCCAGCACTCGGGAGGCAGAGGCAAGCGGATCTCTGTGAGTTCGAGGCCAGCCTGGACTACCAAGTGAGTCTCAGGAAAGGTGCAAAGCTACACAGAGAAACCCTGTCTCGAAAAACCAAAAAAAAAAAAGAAAGAAAAGAAAGAAAAGAAAGAAAGGAAAGAAAGGAAAGAAAGGAAAGAAAGGAAAGAAAGGAAAGAAAGAAAGAAAGAAAGAAAGAAAGAAAGAAAGAAAGAAAGAAAGAAAGAAAAGATAGAAATAGAAAAAGGTAAAAGCCCAGAGGCAAAAGGTAGACAATAATTTAAGAAAAGCTGGCTAGAAATAAACCTAGCTAAGGCCGGGCATTCTTAAGCAAGAATAAGTCTCCATGTGATTATCTGGGGGTTAGGTGGTAGGTCCCCAAAGAGCAAAGAACAAAGAGTAAAAATAAAACCAACTACACATACACACGCGTTTGTATGTGCATATGTATATACACACATATATCACTGCTAAGATACACTCCGAACTGACAATCATGAAGAAGATATCACACAAAAAAACTATACACAAAACAGCCTCAATTTTAAAAACCCTATTTTTTTCATAGTTAAACCTACACATAAAATATACAGTAATATCAACTACAAAACATTTCTTCCTTTGAGTTTTCACATACTGATTATTTTATCAGGTCAAATTACAGAACTTCATAAACCACCCAAATGAGCACTTGGGAGGCTGAGACAGGCAGATTGTGTAGTAGAAGCCAACATATGCTACACAAAAAGGTTCTATCAAAACCACACACAACAAAAGTCTGCGGTGAAATACAACGTACAAAGTAGACTCTAAATGCTATGACGTAAAGTCTATCAGTTCACATAAACGCATCAGGTATTTATAACTAGTACCTTGTTGAAAGAGACTCCCTGATCCAAGGGTGTAAGGGAGTTGGCTGCTGCGGCTGCAGCTGTAAGCTGTGCTGTGAGTGCCTGCAACTGAACCACTAGACCAGCATCCAAGGCCTGCAGGATGGAAGGCTGGGGCTTCTGCTGTTGTATCTGTAAGGTTTGTATGAGCTGCTGAAGCTGGAAGGGAAAAAATAGCATTTTTAGAAACTGAATCTTTATGGATAAACATTTGTAGCCAATAAATTTTATCATCCTAAAGACAAAGTGTTTTTAATGTGTGGTGGTTTGAATGAGAAATGTCCCAACAGATGCAAGTATCTGAACACATAGGCCCCAATGACGGTGCTGTTTGGGGAGGTTGGGAATTTTTGGGGGGAAGGGGGTGAAGAGTGGAGACAGGTCTTGTGTTTGCAGCTGAAGATGTGTCCTCCGGGCTCCTTGTGTGCTCTAGATGCCTGCTGCCATGCTCCCTCCTCACTCTGGGCTGTCTCCCTTTGCACATCTGAGCCAAAATCAACTATTCCATAAGTCGCTTTAGTCACGGTGTTTTAGCACAGAAATGACAATTATTACAGAAGCTGGACAACCTGAGGTCATGAAACTTAATATGCTTTGCTGGAAGAACAGAGGCTGGACAGCTGGGGCTGGAAAGTCAGCCCCAATGAAATCGCCTGGGAAGCATTTCCTCAGGGTCAGCAGAGGCCTGAGACTTCAAATCATCAGGTGGCAGGCAATCTGGCAAATATCATCTCCCCCATGGTACTGGTTTTGAGTGATTGAAGGGCTCACAAAACAAAGTAAAAAGCATCACTATGGGAGCTGGAGAGATGGCTCGGCAAGTGAGACCACTGGCTGCTCTTCCAGAGGACCAGGTTCAATGTCCAGCACACACATGGTAGTTCACAACCATCTATAACTCTAGTCCTGGGGATCCAACACTGTTTTCTGGCCTCTGTGAGTACTAGGAAAGAATGTGGTACACAAATATTTAGAAAAAACACCCATACACATAAAATAAAAATAAACAGAATGATGAGTGGCACTATGCATCAGGGTCAGAGTCCCTGAAGAAGCCAGTAAAGGTCACTGGCAAAAGTGCAGCCTCAGTTGCAGTGGTGACCCCAGCATACTGGAGATGCCAGGACTGTGAAAAGTCCACTCGGGACAGAAGCACTGTGAGGTGGAGCTGGCTTGAGCCTGAGACAAGCTGTGCATGTGCTGTGAGTGGCAGAGACAGAGAAATGGGACTTCCCAACACTCTGGAGTCAGCCCAGTTCATGAGTCAGATACGGAGCTTTTTCCCACACTGTTGGATATTGGTTTTAGTTTGATTTGACTGTAACTGTGCTCTGGTTCTTCCTTCTTGGAACAAGAAAGTATGCAATGTATTTTGGAATTTATAGGAGCCCACAATGAAGGGACTTACGGATTTTTAAAGACTGTGGAACTGTTGAAATTGTAGTGTGTTTTATATTATGACTTAATGTAAGATTTGATGAACCAACAAAGGGAAAGTTACAGTTTAAAGTGGTGTTTTGTTGTGTCAAAGTTATTAACAAGGGATAGAATGTCATAGTTAGATTTCAGGTGTCAACTTGAAACAAACCTAATTTCATTTGGGAAGAAGGAACCTCACTAGAAGAAGTACCTCAGTCAGATGGGCCTATGTCCATGACTTAGCAATATTTTCTTTTTCTTTTTTTTTGTTTTTGTTTTTTTTCAAGACAGAGTTTTTCTGTGTAGCTTTTTGAGCCTGCCTTGGAACTCACTTTGTAGACCAGGCTGGCCACAAACTCACAGGGATTCACCTGCTTCTGCCTCCTAAGTACTGAGATTAAAGGCATGCACCACCACTGCCTGGCCAGCAGCAACATTTTAACTAGTAATTGAAGTAGGACAACCCAGGTCACTGTGGGTGGTGTCATCCCTAGGTAACAGGGCCTGGGATAAGTATAAGGAAGGTAGCTGACCTTGAGTTGGGAACCTCTATGGTCTCTAATTCCAGGTTGGAAGTGTAAGGCAAAAGAACCCTACCCTCCCAAGTTGCTTCAGTCAGGGTTTACCACAGCAGGAGAGCAGATAAGTGGGTAGCACCTAAGTCCTTGAAAAGCCTGGCCTGCTTTAGGAAAGTCATGAGTATTACACACGAAACAGTCACATTTTAACAGTGGAACAAAGAACTCATCACAGACTGGATGCTTTCACTAAGCTTCTCATCATTCTTCAATTAATTCCACAAGGGCTATGCCCTGACCAGGACAACAGCTTTATATCAATCAGATTTACTATCTGAGAACACGTTTCCTGAAAACAGGAGAGAAACCTATTCAACAGGGAGTCTGAGACTTGACAAATGTGTTACAAATGATGAATAGAGCAAACTACAATTGCAGCAATACCTATTCCTGTTCTTCTGCCATCTTTAAGAACAAAACAAAGCATGAGATTGAAAAAAATGGCTCAGTGGTAGCACCTGCCACACTTCCAGGACTCAGGTTTGGTTCCCAGCATCTATGTCAGGCAGGTCACAACCACCTGTATCATCCAGTGTCCTCTTCTGGCCTCCAGGTACACACATAAATAAAATAATAAAATAAAATCTTAAAAAACACAACAAAGAGGCTGGAGAGATGGCTTAGAAGTTAAGAGCGCTGACTCTTCTTCCAGAGAACCTGGATTCAATTCCCAGCACCCACATGGCAGCTCACACCCATCTGTAACTCTAGTTCCAGGGGACCCCAACACCCATGGCAAAAACACAAGTGCACATAAATAAAATAAAAATATATTTAAAAAAAACACAACAAAACAAAAACACTTAAGAGAGCTGGTGAGGAGGTATCTCTGTGGGGAAAGGTGCTTGCTTTCAAGCCTGATGGCCTGGGTTTACTCAAACTCCAGGAACCACATGGTAGGAGTGAATCAATCCATGCAAGTTGTGGCCTCCACACACTTAGGTGCATGCACACAGAAACACATACAAGGACAAAATCTTTATGATTTTGTAAGAAGTCCTTCGTGCACACAATCCAGGTTGAAGCATTAACCCTTTAATAGTTCCATATATAGCTGAGTGAGGAGTAAGCTGTTGACTAATGCTCTATAGGAAAGGAGGGCAGTTATAGTTGACAATGATTATTTTAATCACATCCAGTAAAGAGGATTTGACTGTTCACAACAAAAAGAAAAAATGGCTGAGGTAGTAAATATGCCATTTACCCCAATCTGAATATTACAAATTTCATATTGCATTGAATATCGTATTACTGCTTCATAAACACACAATTACATTTTTAATAAAACAAAAACTACATAGTATAGTTTTTACAATTTATAACTGTCAATAAAGATTAGAAAAATGAAATGGAAAAGCTATTATTAACAGCTAGTAAATAATCTCAGATCTATCTTAAAACAGCAATATTAGGAAACAACCTAGAGTCATACAATTATCAAAACAATATTAATATAGTAGAAAAAAACAACATAAACATGACCTTACCACCAAGATCAACAATGACATAAAAGACACACACACTCTCTACGGCACTTGAATGACGGAAGCAACACGGCAAGAGAGGGGAGACAAGCTTGTCCTACCCTCCTTTACACAACTCAATACTCCTCCGACATCTCCAATTCCCCCACAAGCACTGCTCAGATCCCCACAGCAGTAACTTTCTCTACAATGACTTCCTAGTCTAGTGGTTCCTACTACAATGACAACAGGAAGCACCCTGGTTTATCAGTGGGATAGCAATGGCACCTAACAAGGGTTGGCCCAAGCTATGTGCTACCGCAGTATTCTGTTACAGAAAGAACTTCCCAGAGAACAAACCTCAAAGATAGGATAAGGTTCATGATGAATTACTGAGTGAAAACAACAAGTCACGAGTGTAACTTACCAGTCACACGTGCAGTGTTCCCATTGGTAAACGGAAAGGACAAGGAAAATTGAAGGTAGTCTGTTAAGGACTCAACAGAAGGACTGCTCACCTGCTGACCTTGAGGACTCTGTAAGATCTGAGCAACGGCTGCCAGTGTGTCTGTGTTTGTTATCTGAGACACCCATGGATCAGGTAAGCCTTGGACCACATTGGCTGGAGTAACAGGTGTCACAGGGGTTCCTTTTTGAAAAGACATCACACACACACCCAAAAAGTAAGTAAGTAATACGTGAAGAGGTAAAAAGATGCATTCAGTTAATACATAAAATATAATCAAATAGTTTATTTTTACTTTATTGCCTCCATCTTGAAAACCACCAAAAGCATTTATGTGATTAGTTTTATAAACGGGCAGGAAACCTCCACCTACCCCATGGGATCTGCCCGTACCTGTCTTAATTAAACAAACTAAGCTACCATTTTAATGAAGCCTGTCATCAAAGGTTAATAACAGAAAATTCTTCCATTTGTTTGTGTTTATCTGTTTTTGGAGATAGGGTTTCTCTATGTAGCCTTGACTGTCCTGAAACTCACTCTATAGACCAGGCTGGCCTCCAACAGAGATCCGCCTATCTCTGCCTCTTAAGTACTGGGATTAAAGGGGTGCGTCACTAGGCCCAGCTCAGAAAATACTTTAACAGGAGGAAATAACAAACCTACAATTCTTCCTGAGAAAAGCTGTGAGTTTATGTAAGATAAAACCATGTTTTGTTCAAAACCTGGTTACACAAAGAAATCTGTTCATAGACAGGTGTACAACAAAAGCTAAGTTCCAAAAAGTTAACAAATGTTAGGTCAGAGTAAAATTGAAAATATCACTGAGATGTTTCAAGAAGATCAAATTTTGAGATAATTACATTAAAGCAATCTTGGCTTTATTAAGCAGTATTTTGGGTTCTTCTTAAAAATTACGTCCCCCAAATTTCCTGTAAACATCAAGTTAAGTTATCCACAAGATTAAGGAGTTACAAACACTGAGAACTGGGGGTGTGGCTCAGTGGAAGAGTGCTGGCCTAGCATATGTGGAGCCCAGAGTCAACCCCTGGGAGTACACAACAAAACAAAAGTAAACTGTAATCATCACCTCTTCCAAAATGTATGTTTCTGGTGATTGAAGAAAAAGAAAATCAATTTTTCAAATTGTTTTTTAAATGTTAGATTAACAGCAAAAGCAATTTCATTTCACAATCTCAAAGAGACACACCTGCCTTTGTTTCCCCAGCATAAGGATTCAACCACATTCAGCCTCTGGGTCACTGTCTTTCATCTGTGTAACGATGGACAAGCTGCTCCATACTGGTACCTTGTCTGTCGCTCACACAGATGATAGGGTGAGAGCAGGACCTGAGTCTGCACTACAGGTACATACCTGGAGTATTGCTCATCGCTGCAGTGGTGCCGGCCAAAACTGGGGTGACAACTGGAGGAGGAATCCCTGCTGCCATATCCAGAAGAGGCTGGATAATCTCACTCTTAAAAACATTATTCTTCTGCCACAAGTTTAATACTCTCACTATTTTACTCTAGAAGAACAGAGAAAAATAACACTCAATTTTTTGCTTTCAAAACATTAGCACAGCTCAATTCACACAGAGTATTTGAACATAGGATGTAAAAGAGATTAAAGTATTTCTATGGTAAATTCTGTCTCAAAAATTATTATCAACTATTCTGTATGTTCTAACATTTTCTGCTTTCAAAATCTTAGCACTCATATAGGTTATTCAGGCATACAATGGAAAGAGAGATTAAAATACTTCTATGGTAAATTCCAACCTGAAATTGTTTTTAACCATTCTGCAATTCCTAGCTCTAGGCAATAAGGGAAGTTACTTCTGACATCTCCACAAGATAAATGAAAGTTACACTTAGCAGAAGCAGAGTGACAACTAGGCTCCACTTTCTATGCATGTCAATTCACATGAGACTGATCACACAGCCGCCTACACAACTGCCCTACAACGTCCCTTTTTGGGTCCCAGGATCAAATGAAGGTCACTCGGCCCAAAAGCAAGCACCTTACTCACTGAACTGTCATCTGCCTTCTCCGAGAACTCTGAGGCAGAGGCGGGCTCTATCTCAATATCATGCGTACACACACATAAAGGTGAATTTAACCCTGACTCATACAATGCTTACCTTCTGAACTAGCAAGTAACTTCAGGACAAAGTCCTCATCTAATGTGACTCTTAACAAATTTCATTTTATAAGCTATTTAAATAACTTTAGAGAGGGCATTTCTTCACTTAAGAAATGTAGCTCAGCGCCTGTGTTCAGCATGTTTCCCTGACCAAAAGAAAAAGGACAATTTACCAAACTCAATTCCTGCCTAAGAACCTTGCCATAACTGTACTTTAAACCCACAGCAATAGATATCTTTGCGCACAGTCTGCGGCACAGACCTCTCCTCTGAACTTCTGCTACTGTTCCTACCTACTCTCTCCCTAGATGGATAAAGCCAACACCCCACTAGCATTATTATTCAATTTGGCCCTTGGGGTAAGAATTATGTTCTATATCAATAATGCTCTACATTATTTGATGACTTAGAATAATCTGAGTCCTTTACCACTTGGCAAAAATAAACAAATGAACCCTGCACCTTCATCGTTTGTCTCTTTCTGAGAGGCCCTTCACTGCAGCTGTGCATCCCATTTATTCTCTCAAAGAATCTCAACCGCTCCTACAGGTATGTCATGCTGTGTTTTAACCTCACCCTGTTCTGGGTGAGGTCCATGCAGTCATGTCATATTTAGGTAGTTTCTGTAAAATTCATGACCTGTGTGCTTGACACTTCTCATTCACTTGGTCCTAGGTCAATAAATTTGACAAACATTTAAACCCCCAGTTTCATCATTTACAAAATGAGACTGTAACCCATTTTTTGTTGTTCTTTTCCTGAACTGTGACTGTAACCAAGAGTTCAGGTGTCAGCATGTGCAGACCTTAGCTATAAGCCCTTAGGGCAAAGCTACAGGATATCATCAGTCACAGCTCTACTTCAACTTACTTTGAATCCTCACCTTTCTCCAACAGAGTTCCCATGAAATCCCAACTTAGTCCTCAAATTCTATTGGCTCAATTGCTGCTGATCTCTTATTCAGTGTGATACAAACTTGAAAGGACTGGGTTACACAGATCTCTGTGTCACACTCTGGGGAGCACAGAGACTCCTACTTAGTCTCCTTAGTCAAAGGACTGCTTACAGATCCTGGGGACTTCAGGTCTGCAGGCAGAAGTACATGCCCAACGAAGAATGTTCCACATTTTTTACCATACTTTTTCTTAACCTTAAAGGTTTTTCTACCATTTTTAAAAAAAAAAAAAAAAACATTAATTAAACCCGCTTCTTGAAATAAATAACAATCACCCAAACCCATACTAAGACTAGTAAAAGCTATCCCCTCATGTCAGCACAGAACGATCTGAATCATAACTATTTAATATAAAGATTCTATAACCAAGAACCACCAATCACTATTCTAAGGCAATTTGGTACATTAAGAAAAATAACTTAAATTATAGGCTACTGTTAAGCACTGGAAAAGAAAACAATAATTAAATAGTATTTTATAAGAGTAAAAATAATTTTAAAAATAAACATTTGGTTCACTCTAACATGCAGGTCACATTAAATGTGTAAAATACTGTATTTTAAATGATGCATAAGAAAAATAAAAATTACACAGCTGGAAGGTGGTGGCACATGCCTTTAAGGAAGGAAAGAGGGAAGGGCTGGAGGGAGGGAGGGAAGGAAGGAGGGAGGGAGAGAGAAAAGGAAGGAAGCTTCTAGGCTTCTGATTCAACTCCTGCCTCTGCACGGTGAGGGCACTCAGAAAGTACCAGGCATTCTTTTGGCTTATATGAACATTTCTCAATGTCTGATACTCACGTTCTTCAAAATAACAAGTCCAGCAACATCATTCTGTCTCTATATACAGCATCAACTCCTTTATTACTGAGATTTCAGATTCATGTAATCTTTCCTCATATAGTTTTTAAAATACCTTACTCAATAAAGACTATCCTGAGAGGTGTTAGTCATGAAACCTACAAGATTAAGACTGATTGTGTAACTGTCAGAAATTCAAGTTCAAATGAGCATGATTTCTAAATCAGTTGTTAATACTTACTATTTCGAATTAATGATTTTACATGGAATTCTACTTTAAGAATTCATTAATATGGGTGCCTGAAAATCTGAAACATTCTTTAGGACTACTAGCTAGGCTTACCACAATATCAAATTAACTAAAACAATGTCCAAGAGCTTCTAGGAATTATATCTAAGAATATTTACAAAGAATATGCTATAACAAATTTATCCCCACCCATAATAATGATGTTTAAAACTTAAGACACGATGGTGATTAAAAATGCAACTACCCAATCTTGTTGTAAGCTTTAGATTTCAGATTCTTCCTTATAACAACCTTCACCCAGTCTCCTCTCTTTTTAATGTGTTTATCAGAGAGACAGAAGAGGGTGCTGAATCATGACATGGCTCTGATAGAGAAATGCTCGTAATAACTGAGCCAGCTCCAGCCCTGTTCACCCACTCATAACCTTTTCCTAATTTAAAAACAAAAAGAAAAAAATATCACTTCCAAATCAGCATTCAACTTAAGTAACTTTCTAGTAATGTTAAAGGGATATGAAGGAAACATCTCCCTTTATTCTTGGCTCTGGATTCTTTACCTGCTGATTACACATACTAAAATCTGAGTGTCGGTCTTTAGCACTTACAAAACTGTAACAGAATTTTGATATGTACTTTTCTATAAACTGGTTGGCAGATCCATTTTCTACAAAACTGAATGGTAAATATCAATTCAAAACCCACAATTCTCTGATTACATGCACGACTCAATGTCTACTACAATTTCAAAATATTTCTGTAGTCAATTTCTTTTACAGTTGCTTCAATAAATTAAAAAGTAGCAAAAGCAACTACATCTTTCTACTCTCTAAACATTCTAAGAGTAAATATTAGAATTCAGAGTAACTGAGAGTAAATGACAACACAAGGTCATATAATAAGATAATCTAACACTCTAAGAAAAGGAGTAACGACTCCTTTAACGAAACAATTTCATACCTTGTCATCCCCAGGGCAACGATATAAATTCTGGAAAGTGCTAATGATGTTATTACTAAATCTGGGTGCAAACACATCCTTCTCTTGACCGAACTGATGGCGGGATTGTCGCACAATGGAGTCAATAACATACAGTCCAGGTACCTTGTATTCTGGTTTACACTGATGAGAGAAGAGTAAGAGGGAGGAAACAAAGTTTGTAAAACCCTTGAGAGACGAAAACAGTATAAACCCTATTCAAAGAAAAACACTGTTCATGCCCTAATCAATACCAGCCTTGCCTAGTCCTTACCATCCATCTCTGGAGTGGCACCTTAAAGAAGAGACTCTACTTTGGCTATTCAATGCATTCAGGTCAACTGTCACTCACCCAAATTCCAAACTAACACTGCCTAACTGATTTCAATGGCTGAAAACAATCTGATAAAGAAGACATTATAAAAAAATTATTTAATGATTTTGAAAAGCTGTAACAATGGAAGCAAAATCAGGAAAAGATTAGAAAATGCTCTGCAAGCATGCACTAGACTCCACCTGAACATCACACTTCTGTATCAGTAAAAGAACAAGTCAAACAGCCATTGTACCATGCTAAATATATCTAGCCCAAAGTTTAACTGAATACCTCGTCTATAGAGGAACATGACACTACCACCAGAAACACTCTGGGAAAATTGCTAACACTCAAACATGCAAGTATTCACACTATCCCAATGGGTCACTATCTTGTAACTTACTTGTCTATAATTTATTTTGTAGGTTACAAGGCTCTCTACTTCTTAGCACAGGGGTTCCGAGCTTATGTACTTGGAATCCAGCTTTATACTCTAAGACAAGAAACCCAGGAAAACTTGGCTTTCTTGTCTTGTTTACTCTATGCACATGATGAGTTATGTGCCTGCATGTATGGATGTGCACCACCTGCAGGAATGAGAAGAGGACATCAGATCCCCTAGAAATGGAGTTATAAATGGCTGTAAGCTGCCATCAAGGAGCTGGAAATAGCATCCAGGTCCTCTGCAAGAACAACTGCAGCCACTGAGCCATCTCCCCAGCCCCCAGAAAACTTGCACATCCTTACACACGGGCAAAATTCTCATACTGGCATCTGTAGCTATCATCAGTCACAGGGTTGTCTGACAAAGAACCCTTTGGGCAAGTTCAGCACCATTCTCTGCAACATTAAACACACTCACTCAATAAATTCATTCAAACTTGAACTTCTACTCTCATGTATTAAAAGTCACCAGTAAGGAAAATAAAATCGGAAAACACAAGTGACTGAATCTGCAAATAACTGAATGATACTGCAGTGGCTAGCCCATGATACAGTTAGGGTGACACAATGTGGCTAATTTTTCTTTTTATCTGAAAAGCTGATCTATGAACAGACGATTTCAGTGGTTCTAATAGCAAAATCTATAATTTATAGACTGCACAGTAAGTATAAAATCTACACTAAGGGATGGGGAAATAGCTTAGTAGGTCAGAGTGCATGAGTGTCATCCCCAGGGCAACAATATAAATTCTGGAAAGTGCTAATGATGTTATTACTAAATCTGGGTGCAAACACATCCTGAGTTCAAATCCCTAGCACTCAGGTAAAACAGCTGGGGATGGCTACATGCACATGTGCTCCTGTCACCCCAGTGAAGACTGGGAAGTTACTAATCCTCCTCCTCTTCACAGTCAAAGGACCTGGTGACACTGTAAAGACACAGAGATGATGGGCTAGGAAGATACCTCAGTTGGAAAGAGCTTCTGCACAAGAATGAAGACTGAGTTCAAGCCCAGCATCTCTCATCCTAGTGGTGGGAAGACGGAGACGAGCAGATCCCTTGGACTCAGTAGCCAGCAGCTAGCCTGGTCAGTAAGGCCCAGGTCCCAGGGACAGACCCACTGACAAAACAAGGAGGATGGCTCAGGAGGAAACCACGTGTGCACACATATACACACTCATGGGTGGATGGAGGGAGGGAGGGCGAGATGAAAGGTGACCAATCTTTACTGATGTGAAGTGTCACTGAAGGATGGTGGCGGAAGAAACCTGACATTAAAAGTCTTTAAGAATTCTAGTGGCCAGGGGTGGCAGCACATGTCTTTAATCCCAGCACTCAGGAGGCAGAAAGAGGCAGGCAGCTCTCCATGAGTTCCAGGCCAGTCAGAACCACAATGAGACCCTGTGAACCACCATCATTAGCACCACCTCACAAAATAATCCTAGTGATTGCTAGAGGAGATACACTTCTTCAATGATGAGCCCATTAGTAAGACCTGTCCGTCACCAAGGAAGAGGCATGAGAGAGCCCAGAGAGTGAGGGCTTTTGCCACCAAGCCTGATGACCTGAGCTTGATCCCTGGGACCTACATGGTAGGAGACAATGGGTTCCCATAAGCTGCCCTTTGACCTCCACACATGCATTATGGATGAGGGTTCACCTCCACTAAATAAATAAATGTTTAGAAATTTTTTAAAAAGAAAACAGGAAGACTTATTGGGAAGAGGAAGGATATCAGCTGGAATGGGGGAGGGCCAAATAAATCAACAGAGTACATTATGTACATTTATATACATGTGTGAAAATACCATCATGAAATCCACTTCATGTGTAACTAATACATGCTAATGAAAACTAAAAAAGAAATGAGGTGTTAGGAATTTGTGTATGTGGTACAGCAAGCATGTGTCACATACCCTAAAAATGGTAACTCAGTGTGGTTAACCTCCATTTTCAACTTCAGGAGACTGAGACTCACCATGAAAACAGACTTCTCCGATCACTGCTGTGAGGGAGCTTCTAGATTGGGCTGAGCTGGGAAGACTAGCCCTAAATGTGAGCAACATAGGAATGTGCTTAGGTTCCAGACTCAATCAAAAAGAGGAGACAGGGTGCCGACATTCATCTCTCTCTGAGCTCGACTGTCTGAGGCTCCTGCCTCGTGCCTCCCAGCAAGGTGGACTACAGCCAAAACTGTCCCCTCCCAAGGATGCTGCTGTCAGATACGTGACAAGCACCTGTCACTCTGTACCTGCACTGACACATGGTGACTGTTAGCAAGGCTGTTCCTACTGACAGGGCTCTGGAACACTTCCGTCCAGATGATAAAAACACTGATTCTAAAAAAACAGCACCAGGGATTACAATAGCGACAGAACTCCTCCTTTCCTGAGGATTTTTTTACCTTGTCCCCCCCCGCTTTTTTTATTAGTGAAGTATATGAAATGTTTCCATAATCTTGTTTAGGTAACTGCAAAACCTGGAAAGACTGCTCCTGCTACAGATGGACAATATTGTCATTAATGGTCTATACACACACAGACACAACTACACACCCACACACTCTAACATCTGTGCTACAAAACTTGAATTTGGGGCAACTTCAGCTGTCCTGTTAATTTTGGAAATTTACCGTGCTGAGTTAACATGGTATACAAATTAATAGATTAGTCTAAAAACAGTAAACTTAAATTTTTCATTTGTACAAGAATAACACACTATACTAAATATAAAGGGATTGTCCATGTAAAATTGGCTACAGAAACTAATATTCTGTAAATAATTAAAATCAGAAGTCATACTTCTTGTAACATGAAACAAGGAGAAAACGAAGTCTGACTGTCACATGGGCAGAGAAAATGCAAGAGATTAAGAAGAGGCAGCTGGCCTTAGTTTGACTGCAAGAAATGAGTGGCAATTAAACAAGTCTTGCCCTTACAAAAACACAGCCGTGTATACAGCAACTTTCTGGGTATGTCCATATGTACTTCATAACAAAAAGTAAAACATTGGGCAAAAGCATCTCATCATAATCAAGAAGGGCAAATTATATCTGAACTATAAACTGAAGTAGTGTAGCATTTAAAACTTACCTAAAATACCCTAGGGCAAAGAACTGTTAGCAAAAAGTACATATGGACAGAAACCTCGGGAAGTGAACTCCTTTCACATTCCCTGTGCCTAAATGCCCAGGTCCTTGTGCACCCACCCTAGGGTAAAGAGTATATATGTGATCAATATCCATTGTCAAAAAGACTGGAGACAATACATAAAAATGTACATATTTAAATGGGAGAACAAAGGTAACTATGACAAGTTGTTCAAAAGACTGCCATTCTTTCAGAGAAAATAGCAAAAGGTGGAAAAATACAAATAGCAAAGGCTGACCAACTCCTTTAGCTTCACTTTACAACAGACACTTGGAGGCTGGGGAGACGATGGCTCAGCAGTTCAGACCCCACACTGCTCCTGCAGAGGACCAGAGTTCTGATTCCTGTACCCACGTCTGGTGGCTCACAACTGCCCATAAGTGCAGCTCTAGGGGATCCAATGCCTCTGGACTCCAAAGGCACCTGCACAAGTGTGGCATACAGAAACAGAGACACACACACATACACACGTACACATAATTAAAAAGTAAAAACAGGTACTTGTTGGAAGGGATTAAGGTTTCTGGGGAAAAAAATTATGGTAGTGCCAAGAGTATTTGTCATAATTTTTATTTATTTTCCATGTCTGCTTCATAAAAATGACAACAAGTGAATCTCTTCTATTACTGACATAATGCAATAGAAAATTTAAAGGCCTTTATTAGGCCAAGTTTCCAACTTAGACAGCTAATTGACAGGACATTATCAGAACGTAGAGAGGTGACATGTTCTACAAACCTATGGCAGTTGATAGTAGCCACAACAGCACTGATGCAGCTCACTAAAACAGAGCATCCAGACTGCATTAAATAAACAATGCTGAGTGATTAACATCTAGCCCTATCTGAGTACATGAAACAAATAAATTTGTAGTAGTAACCATACAAAACAGTAGGCTTCACAAGGACAAAAAGGGTCTCTGATTCAAAACTAATTTTGTCGCCGGGCAGTGGTGGCGCACGCCTTTAATCCCAGCACTTGGGAGGCAGAGCCAGGTGGATCTCTGTGAGTTCGAGGCCAGCCTGGTCTCCAAAGCGAGTTCCAGGAAAGGCGCAAAGCTACACAGAGAAACCCTGTCTCAAAAAAACAAAAAACAAAAAACAAAAAACAAAAAAAATAAAAAAAATAATTTTGTCATTCATGATAACTAATGTAGATTGACTTTAATAACACAAACAGGGTTAGTGTAAGATAGAGCTGACCCAAATAGTACTGTTAAACCTGTAATTCCTCAATGTCTATAGTTCTGGTCTTTGCTTCAGTCTTATAAAAAGTACACAAGATAGATGGGCAGCTGGCTCAGCTGGTAAGTGACCTGCCACAAAGCTTCGGTGAGCTGAGTCTGATCTCCAGGACCCACATGGTTAAAGAACTGACTCCTAGCCGGGCAGTGGTGGCGCACACCTTTAACCCAGCACTCAGGAGGCAGAGCCAGATGGATCTCTAAGAGTTCAAGGTCAGCCTGATCTACAGAGTGAGATCTAGGACCGGCTCCAAAACTACACAGAAACCCTGTCCCAAAAATCCAAAAAAAAAAAAAAAAAAAAAAAAAGAGAGCGAGAACTGACTCCTGTGAGTTTCCTCATCTTCACCTGTGGTATGACACATGCACATGCCACCCTTCATACATGTGCGCGCACACACACACACACACACAAATATGTAAGGACATAATGTTGTAGAACAGTCCTTCTGTAAAGATGTGTTGCTCTCACTGTTAATGAAAAGCAGACTGGCCAACGGCTACACACAGGATTTTCGGGGCACAGAGCCTGCTGGGAAGGAGCGAGGAGCAGCAGGAGATGCTAGTCCAATGGGAAAGCAGCAGCACAGAAAGCACGCACAGGAGGTGAGCAAGCCTGGGTCAGCACACAGGTGAACAGAAACGGTTAATGTAAGCTGTAAGAGCTATCTAAAGACAAGCCTACGCTATCGGCTGAGCCGTTACAATTAATAAGTCTGTGTGGTTATCTGGGAGCGATCAGGACAGCTGGTCATGGTCTTGACCAAAAAAAAAACCCTGCCTACAGCGTAACTTCAAACAAAAGCAGAGAATTATCAGAACATAGATTGTTTTCTGGCTGCATTCATTACATCAAAAGCTAGATGCCTAAGTATTCTAAGCAGTAGTCCTTTAAGAAGTCAGTTTTTAGCCAGGCAGTGGTAGCACACGCCTTTAATCCCAGCACTGGGGAGGCAGAGGCAGGTGCATCTCTGTGAGTTTGAGGCCAGCCTGGTCTACAGAGTAAGATCCAGGACAGCCAGGACTGTTATACAGGGAAACCCTGTCTTCAAAACAACCTCCACTCCCCCAAAACAGTCAGTTTTAATGTTAATTTTTTCATTTCTAACCATCATCCATCATTCCATCTATAAAATTTTAATGACTAACACATAGGACCATAGATAACATTATCAAGATTTTACACACTTATCCCTTACTTGTATTATTTGTTTACAGTCACTAATATTGTACTTTACAGTTTGACTTTCTTTAAAAGTATACTTATCTTTATCTAAACTTCTTAATCCCAAAGTATGTTTAACCAGTATTTTAATGAGAAAACAAAGTTTTAAAAAGAGGGAAAGAGAGCAGAGAGATGGCTCAGTGCTTAGGAGCATACACTGCTCTTCCAGAGGACCTGGGTTTGATTCCTAGAACCCATCTGACAGCTCACAATTGTCTACAGCTCTTGTTTCAGGAAATTTGATGTCTTCTTCTGCCCACTAAGAGCACCAACCACACCTGGTACACACACTTACATGCAAGCAAAACACTCATACACATAAAAATAATAAATAAAATTTAAATTTAATTTTTAATTTTTATTTTTTGGTTTTTGTGAGACGAAGTCTCTGCATAGCCCTGGCTGTCCCAAAACTCACTATGATGCTGGCCTTGGATTCACAAAGATCCTCCTGCCTCTGCCTCCTAAATGCTGGGATTAAAGATGTGCACCACCAACCCTGTCTATATTAATCCTTGTTAAAAGTGGGTTGGAATCAAGAACAGGTCAGATCAACTATTCAAGGCGACTGAGTTTAGAGACAGAGTAACCATACTTTGACCCTGTCACCTTCTGGGGTACACTGCAAACTTGCTAAATGGTGATGCCAAGTATAAGGAAGTGACGTCCCTGTCCTAAGGCACGAGTCTTAATATACCTGCCAGAACCTGGCGTCAACAGAATGCTGACCCTAAGTAAGAGGACCAAGAACAACGAATAGTCACCTAGACTCCTGATAAAGACAGGAAACCTAAGTGTGCTGGGCACAAGCTAAAATCATCTGAGAGGAGGGAGCCTCCATTACACCAAGCTGTGGGCCAGCCTATAGGGCATCTTCTTAATTAGTGATTGATGGAGGAGGGCCCAGCCCATTCTGGGTAGGGCCACCCCTAGGCTGGTGTGGTGTGGTGGTCTTGGGTTCTATAAGAAAGCAGAGTGAGCAAGCCAGTAAGCAGCACCCCTCCGTGGTCTCTGCGTCAGCTCCTGTCTCCAGGTTCATGTCCAGGTTCAGTTCCTGCCCTGGCTTCCCTCAACAAACTGTGATTCAAGATATGTAAGCCAAATAAACCCTTTCCTCCCGAAGTTGCTCTTGGTCAGGGCGTTTCATCAGAGCAATAATAACCCTAACTAAGACAGTAAGCAAGACTGCTATTTTCAACTTTATTTGCCTTGGTTTCCCCTGGATAAGGTCTACAAAATAAAATGTAGCAGCACTGTTGAATACATTAATGGCTCAGACAAAATGAATGAGGGGAACAAAAATAATTGGGAGACAATATTTTAATCCATATTTTACATAGATACAGAGTTGCTTTCTAAGCATACAGCTTAAAATGAGTAGTGAGAATCTCCTTAAAGGCCATACGCAGCAACAATTTGTAACATTTGAAAAATCAATCATGTAGAACTAAATAGTATTGTAAAATAAAATAAATAAATAAAAAAAGAAAGAAAAAAAAAGAAAAATCAATCATAATGACATAACTGTTTTCAAGAAACAAGACAAACTTAGCAAAAGTATCTTCCTAAAGGTTAACATTTTGAGACTTATCAAATCAACACTTTCATTTCATTTTTCAATAAAAAATAAAGCAACTAGAGGTTTTTTTGGTCTTAACAAAGAATCTGCAATAGTCCAGATGGGCATCTACTTGGCTAAGCCCAACCATGAACCTGGGTAGTGTCAGGAACTACACTGCACAGCTGTGTGAATGCAGAATCCTATTTGACAAAGGGCTGGAGACGGAATGCAGAGCACCTGGTATGCTACGCCAGCACCCCACCCACAGAACGACACCTGCAACTCTTGGGAGTTTCTTGTGAACAGTCCATCAAAACTTCAACTCAAGTATTTGACTAAAAGGAGAACATAAGGAGTTGGAGGATGGCTCAGTGGTTAAGAGCACTTGCTGCTTTGGCAGAGGACCTGAGTTCAGATCTCAGCACAAAAATGGTCACTCACAAGCATCTCTAACTCAAGTTCTAGGGGACCCAGCACATACTTGGTGCACATACATAATGTAGGTAAAACACTCATACACATAAAAGTATTCTTTAAAAGTTAAATCACGTGCTTAAAAATAAATAAATAATGAATGAGAACACAAGCATCAATAGGAAACTACAGCATGTTTAGCTTAAGTAGTAAAGAGTACATGTACTTACTTTCTGAATGAATTTCTCGACACTTTGTACCACGTGTTTATAGAACTGTAACAAAAGAGAAAGTGTGATTCCCAAATTAGTTTGCACAGGTTAGAATTTTCTGCTGACCACAGGCTTTAGAACGGCTCCAAAGGTCTATTAAAATAATAAATTTTAGACAAAACTTTCATGATTTGCATCATTCACCTTTATAGGAAACTAGCCATTACATTTAATTCTTTAAGTAATTCTTTGAAGCACGTATGTATGAATGTATCTAAAGTGTATTATGATACTTCCAACATCTTTATGAAAGCACACTTTGGCAAACTGTATTAACAGCAAAATACTGTACACTGACAAATGTTTTTTCCAGAGAAGAAAAATGTAACAATGTCCTACAGTCTCATTTTAACACCTAAATCAAGGAAAATACTAGGAAAAGCAAGTAACTCTACCACCAGCAGTACATTTACAAATGTGAGAACCTGTTTCAAGAATAGGCAGAGAAGAAGAAATGTATAATGTGCTAATAAAGTATACAAATGAAATGATTCACTGTCAATTGTGAGAATACTTAATGTACAATAAAACATTCAACATAAACCTGAAAATAAGTAAAAAAAAAATTATAGACAACACAATTTTAGTATGTCAATGGTAATGCCACTACTAGACCATTTCTGTTTTGAAGAACTTGAGGAGTACTTCCAGTCTCCTGACTTCTGCTTTACAAAGGACAGCCCCTTCCCTTAGAATGACCAGACGTAAGAACTAAAGCCATAACACTGAAATGTACACATGGGTGGACTCTAAGAATATTAACACAAAAGCACTGTATTCATACAAAATCCACACATGGTATCAACATACTGTGGTCTGGAGAGATGGCTCCGCAGTTATGAGCACCAGGTGCTCTTCCAGAGGTCCTGGGTTCAGTTCCCAGCACCCACATCACACTGGAGATAAGGGAGTCTGTAACTCCAGTTCTAGGGCTTGTGACACCTCACACAGACATACATGCAGGCAAAACACCATAAACATAAAGTAAAAATGAATCTAAGGAAGCAGGGAGGGAAGGAAAGATAGGAGGGAAAGAGAGAAACAGAAAGAAAGAGAGGGAAGGAGGGAGACAGACAGAAAGAAAGAAAATGTCGAGTTCTCAGGAGATTTATATCCAAGTATATAGGGATTGTTATTATTAATGACCTTTAAACTGTCAAATAAATCAGCCAGGAAAAGAGGGAAAAAAGTAAAGAAGGGAAGTAATATCCAAGTCGAAATAAAGCAGATGTGGTTAAAAGGTTACTTACTGACTGATAGTTCTAAGGGGCAAAAACATAGTGTTTATCACCACACACTATAACTTTTTTCAAAACTAGAATTATTAAAGGCAGTAATAATACATCAACCATTACAGTACACTGTAAAAACTGAGTTATTCTCAACTGACAAAAACCCCAATTCAAACTCTACAAGCTATTTCATGTATATTATACTCTTCTGACATGAAAACAGGAAATAATGCTGGAACGTATACTTTACTGAGTCTTTAACAAGTACTGTTTAACAGTTTTACAAAACATAGCAATTCCTAAATTTCTAGACTAGTACTGATGATATTAACATGTTTGCATATTCTCAGAACCATATCCAAAGAATCAGACCACACTGAAGACAGTGCAAACTAAAAGAGAACTGGTTTATGCTAAATTTAATTTCCCTTCAGAATTCTCAGGCTTAAATGTGCTTATTATCATCTTTATCCCATATCTTTTTTTACATGGAAACATGAAGTTTTTAACTATAATGGGGTAAGATACTAACTATAAATCTGAAAACACACAGACACACACACCAAAAAAAACAAAACAAAACAAAAAAAACAAAAGCAAGGGCTGGCAAGAGGGTTCAGCAAGTAGAGGTGCTTGTCACCTAGGTCTGGCTGACAGCCTGAGCCTGACTCCAGAACCCCACAGAGGAAAGAGAACCAACACCCTCCTGCACACTTCTTCTCCGATTTCTAAGCATATGCCATGGCAAACACGTGTGCAAAACTTTACAAGAATAAACTGAATTTTTTGGTAGTAATAACTAGTAATTAAGAATTTGTTATAGTTAATATATTGCTATTATATACCTAGTTATGACTAATGATTTGACCACTAAATGTTCATAGGTTAGTACTTACTTCATTAGAAGTAATCATTTATTTTTAAGATCCTTACTTGAAGGAAGTCTTAGACCACGAGACAAGATATTGTCTATGACTGAACTTAAAAGTTTTTTAAGCCAAATTTTTTTCCATTATGATTCCATACTGATTCATTTTTAAATCTATATAGAATCAATAAGAGGAAAAAACCAATACACTAATTTGTATTTAGAAGTCTTTCATCAACTTATATTTAAGAATCTGTAGTCAGTGAGACAAATGCCAATGTCAGAACACCATCTCCATACCACGGCTATCCAAACTATCACCTGCCTAAGAAAAATACAAAAAAAAAATGCTTGCTTCAAAATATAAAAGATTGTTTCCTCAGACAGGTGATGGTGGCACATGCCTTTAATCCTAGCACTTGGGAGGCAGAAGCAGAATGATCTCTGTGAGTTCGAGGCCAGTCTGATCTACACAGCAAATTCCAGGACAGCCAAAGCTGTTAAACAGAGAAACCTTGTCTTGAAGAACAAAACAAACAAAAAAACTGTTTTCATGGATTTTTAAAAAGGTTACTCATTTTATTTTCTTTGTTCTATGTATCAGTGTTTTCCCTTCATGTATGTGTGTGTCCAGTGGCCCTGGAGGGCAGGGCGTCTAGAACTGGATATAGTTATAAGCCAGTTGTGAGCCACCGTGTGGGTGCTAGGAACTGGACCCAGGTCCACTCTAAAACTAGTTCACTTTTAACCACTGAGCCTCTCTTAAGCTGAAAGAATCTTTTCAAAATGTATTTTTATGCAAATGTGGGGTGTGCAGGTGGCAGATTTTCTTTTCCACACCGAGCATGCATCAACAACATAAAGCCGAAGTAAATATGTAAAATCTACAAAATCACTGCTTGCTGAGGGTGGGGCACACATAGAATGGGGAGAAGAGGGAGGTAGTCTGAAGTCCGTGACCAGCTGCAGAAAGGGCAGTTGTACCTGACATGAGTGCTTGTGTCCTATTCTGCTAAGAACCTGTTTGTGTATACATACACATGTATTAAGCAGATATCCATGTTTTCTTTAGTCTATTTATCTACCGTGTAATGTAATACAGACTGAGATAACACTGAAATACTAAGCATACCTCAAGAGACAGTACCAACTATTCTAGAATACATACTGCATTTGCAGTTTTACCTGGGTACTTAAGTGGAATTATGCCCTGGTAAGTGTTTTCATTTGGAATTTAAGCAAGAGGGTATGTGATGTGTGTGTCAAGTTAACAAAGAATGGATTAACTTTGGTGGTCAACTTGACTCCTTCTGGATCAACTAAAACCCAAGTTCCAAGGCACACCTACGAGGGATTTTCTTAATCAGATCATCTGAGGTGGCAAAGATCACATGAAAGGCCATGGAAGAAGGAAGCTTTGGCTTTTTCCCTACTTGCCCTCAGCCTTCCTGGCAAGTTCATCAATCCTAGTGCTGAGTACGTACGTCTTCACTGGTATTAAAATCTACTTCTTCGGGACTCCAATGCAGACTGAAGACCAGCAGCTCTCTAGGAACCCTCCAGGACTCCAGCTCCAGACTCTTGGCCTTTCTGTCATGAGACAGTCATTGGTGGGCTATCCAGACCACAGCCTGTAAGTCACTCTAATAAAACCCCTTATAAATAGAGTCTCCTCTGTTTCCTTAGGGAGCCCTGACTAACACAGTATTTTCCTGTTGCTAGGATAAAATATCCTAATGGAAGCAATTCAATCCAGTTTCAGGTCAGTCCATCACAGCAGAGAAGTTACAGGAGCAGAGCTTGAGACACTTAGTCAAGAAGCAGAGGACAAGGGACATAGTTCAGTGGCTAAAAGTACTTCCCAAACAAACTCCAGGACATGAGTGCAATCCTCATATCCCAGGGTAGAGGCGAGAAAGGTGTCCTCTGAACGCCCGCCACACATGCACCGCAGCACGAGTGCCCACATTCACAAGCACAGGCCACAGAGTAACAAAAATCAGAATGTAAAGCAGCAGCAACAACAAATACGATGCCTGCTGCTACTCAGTTCCTTTTCTCCATTTATATGGCAGGGGAACAGTCTCACCATCCAGAGGAGACAGTCTTCCCGGCTCAATTAAGGCAATCAAGGTAATTCCCCACAGGCATGTCCCAGGCCCACTTCCCAGGTGATTCTAGAGCATGTCAAATTGACAGTGTAACACCATCCCACAGACTGTCCCAAAAAAAAAAAAAAAAATTGGTTAGAACACAATGGAGGAAGATACCTGATAAAGCCTCTGGATTCCACATGACCCTTACATGTGGTACATGTATATTCTCCACCAACACCCCCTCCACACACACATAAGGGTTATTTTTATTTAAAGTCACAAATTTATCACTCACCTTAATAGCTTTGATGGCTGCCTTTGTAATCTGGGTCATCTTCGCTTTAGAAATGGGTGGTTTATAGTCATTCAGCGAATATAACTGATAAAAAAAGAAAAGCATATGTTATCACAAGTGCCTCTAAGCAACTGTGAAACTACTAACATTTTTATATTCAATGAAATACAAGGGTAGCTTTTTAAAAAAAAAAGCTCAACAGGACTAACAAGGGGAAATGCGGAATTACAATCAGTTATTATTTCACACTTGCTTACTCATGATCAATAAAAAGAATTAGGAAGAATGTAAAAACTGAAGAATCCTCATACATTGCCAGTGTGAGTATCAAACAGTAGAACAACCTTCTAACACACTTAAGAGCTAGCGATGTGGCTCAGTGGAGGAAGGTGAGCACCTCCAGACCTAACAGCCTGTGTTCGTTACCCAAATCCACATGGTGTAAAGACAGAGCCAATCCTCCCTTCCACAGGCTCACTCCGGCATGCACACCCACCACACACAGCACATCAAATGTAAGAGATAAAAGAGCATGGTAGCTTTTCAAAACATACTGAAGACAGTCACCATGTGATCTAGCCAACTCCACCCCAGTACACTGTAACTAGTGAAATGTGTGCCTCTGATACCAAGTGTGGTGGCCAACACCTTTAGACCCAGTACTGGTCCACATAAGCAAATTCCAGATCAGGTCAGCCGGGCTATATAGTGAGACTCTTGCCTTAAAAAAAAAAAAAAGAAAAAAACAGAAAGAAAGAAAACTTGCACCTGATGATCATTAAACAATCATTCATATAAAATTCATCAAAGAGCTCACTGAGAAAGTAACAACAACCCAAATGACATGAACCAATGACAAAAGTACCACAACTGAATGAACTGCCGGCCATAAAAAGGAATTAGGATATATAGATACAGATATAAAGTATGTATCTTAGATATATGTTACACATGAATCTTGGGAATTTGGGGGAGGGGGTGAGGTATCTCACTAAATTACCCATATTGACCTCAAACTGACAATCTTTTTGCCTCAGTCCCTTGAGTAATTAAGATTCCAAGCATGTGTCACCACTGTGTCTGGCCCTCGGAAACACTATGCTCAGTTAAAGAAGAAAACGAGATTTAGCTGAGTGGTACAACACTTGCCTAGCATGCTTGAGGACCTGGGTTCAATCCTAGGTACTGGGGGGTGGGGAACAACTAATGATTAGTAATTCTTTTGAAGGTGAAGAAAATATTTTAAAGTTAATTGCATGTGGTGAATATACCCAAATGACCATATTGAGTTGCCTGACTTTACATGTGAATTTTATCACAATCAACCTTTTTACAGCCAGGCATGGTGGTGCACGCCTCTAGTCATCCCAGCATTGGAGAGACAGAGGCAGGTAGGCATCTGAGTTCGAAGAAAAGCCTAGTCTATGCCGAGTGTGCCAGGCTAGCCAAGGCTTTACAACGTAACCTAAAGAAAAGAGGGGCGGCAAAGGAAAAAAATTAATGAATAAACCTTTTAAAAGGTCAAGGTATTTAATGTTTCAAAACAATCTGCCCTTTGATCTGTTTTTAAAATTCCTCATATAATGTTCAGAGAGAAAGTAGTTAAAAGAAATGGCAGAAAAATTAAGATGCTAGAGAACCAGGGTTAAATGAAAATTGACTAAAAATTCTATTGCATTCTGTAACACTATGGTGAAGGCAGTATTTAAAAGTTTATTTGCTAAGCTTTGGCCACAACAAACAGACCATAGTGAAAACTGCCATGCCTCACCTGGAGAACATGTAAATGAGTAAGGCATGCTCTCCTACCACATTTACAGCTATCTTTAAAAAGAACCAAAAAAAAAAAAAAAAAAAAAACCACTTCCACCACTTCTTGAGTTCAACAGTCAAGAACCTCCCTTTGGGGAAAACTGTCTACTGAAGGCTCTCGCTGTGTAACTAGCATCAGCACGGTCAGCTTCCTCTCGTGTCATGCTTACAGCCTCTTGCTCTTAGCACACATCTTCTCCCTCCCTGCCACGGTGCCCTGAAAATGAGATGTGCTCTCTTCTACTCAGAATCCTCTCTACCAGGGCCTCCCCACTAGCTCATGTGTACCTCTCCCTCCATCACCTAAAGAGGGGAGGCTTCCGTCATCTCCACTACCAAGTTTCTCTGTTTTCAGTGTCTTACCATTCACCTTGGAAGCCATTCATTTGTCTAATTATGTCTAGTACTTTATTTTTCAAAAAGAACTGCTACAGAGATAATGGAGACTGACATTAATAAACAAAGGGTTTACATTCCTTAAATGCAATTTAAGTTACTAAGTGGCTAACTACACACCAACTGCTTGGCAAACCGGAAACCACCTAGGATTCTAGTGAAAAATTACAGACAGCCCACCTGGGCCAGGGCTGCTGTCAAGGATCATGTCTGGGTCTGTGGCCCTACCACAGCCAGGGTCTGTGCTGTTGTCTGTGGCTCTGGACACCACTGAAGGCAATGTTGATCCCAGAGGTCTGAGCTGCCACCTCAGGCCATGTTGGTGTCCCAGGGCTATGCTGCCATGGGGGCCATGTCAATCTGAGTGGCCTGTGCTGCCACCTGGTGCCATGGGGACATCCAAGCACCAGCTGCTACCAAGGAACCTATCTGGGTCCATGGTCCTACCATGGCCAAATTCTATGTTGATGTATGTCTGTGGCCCATGCTACCACCAAAGGCCACACAGATGCCCAGGGTCTGGCTTGTAACCTATGGTCACGTTGGTGTCTGAGGGCCATGGGACCACCAGGGGCCATGTCAATCTGGGTTGCCTGCACCGCCACACAGGGCCATGGTGTTGCCCCGGCCCCAGGCTGCTGTTTGAGTCCATGGCCCAGCAGCAGCCAGAGTCTGGGTAATATCCACAGTTCCTGTTGCCACAGGGGGTAACAAGAAACATGTATGTTAAAACCCAAGGGCCATGCTAAGCCAGCTCCACACCTCACCGGCCCTGAACGGACACACACACACACTCAGGAGAGACAGACCCATCCCTCACCATGGGTGTGGGAGAGCTGGCCCCGATGGCATGGGCCTAGGAGAAATGGCTCTGTCCCTTGTCTGTGCTGCAATACTAGTGACCAGGACCTACCATCTCAGCTACAACCAGACCCACATGCTGGACTTTGGGGTGGCCCACCCTAACACTTGCTGGAATGAGGGAAGGTAACATTTAAGTTCAAGTGGAAAACATTGTTCTTTGGGGGATCAAGCATAATCAGAGACTGCAAAATCACTTGTTTATGATACATTGAAAATTATATTTCATTATTTTTATTCTGGTCCACTTATGCATACACCATTTCCATGGTTCACCTTCTCCAAAATTCTTATATTGAAGCTCCAACCTCCACTATGACTATATTTAGAAATAGGCTCTCTTTGGAGGTAATTAAATGACATCATATAGACAAACAGCTGCAGGCTAACAGGATTACTGTCTTTCAAAAACAAAACAAAAAAAAGGTATCACATAGCTTTTTGATCACAGACATGCATATTCTTTCATGCACCCAAACTCTTTGTGCACCCCACCCTTCCCTTCCTCTGTGAGAAGGCAAGTATCCATCCAGAGAGGAATAGTTTCTCCCAGGAACTCAATGGTCAGCACCTGGTGCCTTGACTGCCTAACCTCAAGAACTATAAGGAAAAAAATTTCAGTCATTTAAGACATTATAAAGGGGGGGGGGGGGGGATGAAACTTTCCTATCAATTAAAAGCATGTTATTGTTATTAGTAAATCAATTAGAACACTGGAAAAAAGAATAAAATATATTCATATCTGTTAAGCACAGGTGTCCTCCAAATTGAACATTCATTCTTTTCAGTAAAGGAGAAAGGAGAGGGATCCTCACATTCAGGAAACTCAACAGGCAATACAAATACAAATACAAATACACACACACACACACACACACACACACACACACACACACACACACACACGAGAGGTTCAGGAAGTTCATGAAACATAACAGAAACAGGAAGCTCTAGGACATGGGTTTCATGAGCTGGCACCCATGCTGAATGGGCCTGTGAGTGATATGAGCTCTGGAACTAACCCTAATAAACTTACTGGTTCATCCAGCTAGATGGGGGGAACTTTCTTCTTTGGTTTGTCATCAGTAACCTATTTGGGATGAGAGCCTATCTGTACATTTCTCCCCAGGAATAGTCACACAACACAATTGGTGTCCAAACACAGACTAACATAACCCAAGTGAGAAGAGGAGACACCGCACAGCCCCTGCAAAGGATGGTCAAACAAGCAAATAAGGCCAATCTGTCTGAGGGTCAAGAATTCATGGGGCAATTCCAATATGACTACTTTTTCCCAATATAAGGTAAAATATGGTATGCCTCGCTGTAGTGATAGCTGTGCGTTCCCTGTGATAATAACACATAGAATCTAGGTGGAGCCATTTGAGTAGAGCATCTTTTGGAAAAGGGGAGGATGTTCCAATAGCCACTGTCTACACAGTATGGATAGCATACCTCCTTGATGAATGTATCCCACACAATTATAAAATTATGTTTCTGTGTAAAGGTGCTTGCTGAACAGTCTAGCAACCCAAGTTTGATACCCAGAATCCATAAGGTGGAAAGAGAGAACTGATTCCATAACATTGGCCTCTAACCTGCACATACATACCATATCATATGCACCCCCAGCCACACACACACATATATCATGCACATATACATACTAAATATTTTTAAATTAAAAAAAAAAGATACTTCTCAGGTCTGACCTTTAATACAGGATGGCCAAATCTATGACTCAGCATGCAGATAAGGGTCTCAAAATGTACTGAAACTGATAAACAAGGAATATACTCCATCTGAACTGCTTAAATCGGGAAAGACTTTTAAATAAGAAATGAAAAGAACTCCCCACGGTCCTGTTCATGAGGCTATGGGCCATGTGGGCAGATAAGATCAGTCTGAGTGCCAGGGGAATGGAGAAACCAGACAATACCTAGCCATCTGTCCTTGAGACAAAGGCAGCACAATCTGAGACAACATAATGGCAATCAATCCCTGATAGACTGGTATGAGCCAGTCTTTAGAGACACTTCACTATGGTCTGTTAAGATTCCCATAAATATAAGTGGGAAGCAAAGAAGACAGACATTACTGAGGAAAACTGGGTGTGTGAGAGAGAGTGTTTAATTCTAATTCACCAGGCCCTACAGGGCTGGTCACAGGGAGCTAGAATGAAGTTAGTTCAGCAGGCACTGCACATCTGGAATGGAGGCTTCAGCACCAGCACTGAGCGCATGGTGGGAAATGGTCTTTCTGAGACAGGAACAGCTCTGTGGGTGTGACTGACTTCAGAGTAGTGTGTAAATAAGGGCAAAAGCTGCTCAAGCACTCAAGAGGGGCTACCCACAAGGGTAAACAAAGGGGTCTGTCCAGATCACTTTAAAGTAAATGTGACAAGAGACCTGTTGACAGGAAATTACTTAAGGAAAGAAATGTCAGAAAGCCAAATGCTGCATTTGTGTGTCTCTACAAGGCTTGAGCAAAAGTTCCCCAAAAGGTGAAAGGAAAAGATGACAACCCGAACACAACGCACAGGTTTAAAACGAGACTAGGAAATGGGGAGGAATTAGTCAGTGCCTTAGAATACATTGTGCACATTCCACTGATGCAACAAAGTACACTGGGGTAGAGACTGTCCACCTACCTACCCACCTTGGCAGCCAGCTGTGGCCGGGGGAAGGCAGTGGCCTCAAAACCAGTCCACAAGTCAGCTACAGTGGCAGTCAAGGTAGGAAAAAATGTGAGCCTGCTTCCCTTGGTCCTTAGCCAGGTGAGGCAACGCTACCAAGCCCACCGAGCCATGGGGGTGGAAGCGCATGGTACCCCTGGAAGCACTCCAGGATGAAGAAGCAGGGGAGCTAACGAAGACAGCAGTGTCTCCCAGCCGCACGGCTGCACCTCACCATTGCTCTTCTGCCAGAACAACTGCCACAATCTTCCCATGCTGCACTGGAACTTGCTAAGTGATCTTCTAAATACTCTGCTAAGTGCTGTATCCAAAACCAACAGGTACTTCCTCAAAAAGGACAGCCATGCCGGGCGGTGGTGGCGCACGCCTTTAATCCCAGCACTCGGGAGGCAGAGGCAGGCGGATCTCTGTGAGTTCGAGGCCAGCCTGGTCTCCAAAGCGAGTTCCAGGAAAGGCGCAAAGCTACACAGAGAAACCCTGTCTCGAAAAACCAAAAAAAATAAATAAATAAAAATAAAAAAAATAAAAAATAAAAAAAAAAAGGACAGCCATGGACAGTCAAAGATCCTGCTCACCCTTTGTAATGTTTCATTATATAATACCAACTGTTTGGTATCTCAGATTTAGAAAACAGTTGAAAAAACAAACAGTTAATTTAAATAAATGCACCCTACATAAAGAAGAAAAAGAAAAGAAAAAAACACTCATAGAAGCTGTAAGGTTATTAAATGAAAATCCCTGTGCCCACAGTGAGCTCCATCCCTATGAGTTCTGATTGGGGAGGCCCCACACACCCTATACATAAATCACAAAGGCTATGGCCACTGGTGTTGGTTGTTCACCCAAATCAGATGGCAAGTCCTTTTTTGCTAGGACAGCAGAGGCTTTGGTTGCAGGACTGGGAGAAATCCACCATTAATGAGCTGGACATGCCCTGCTCTGTGCACTGACTTTCTGGAAGATACTGCACAATCTGCTGTGCAAAAACTGTCCCCAAAAACCCTGCTTGATCATGGACTCTGACTGCACACTATCAACATGTGACTGCAGGCATGATGGTGATGGATGAGATTTTCTGATTGACTTTAAAAATACCTTTCCTTGAAGAAACCGTATTTGCTATTCTAAGCCAAGATAAAAAGGTGTGGCTGGGGCTATCACAGGCCTCAAAAGGAGACTAACTGCTACTGTTAGCCAGATGTGATGTGCCTGTCAAACTACCTTCTAGACATTTATGCTTACTCCCACAGTTGCTGATGCTGTCACCCTCTGTTTAGGAAGGATATTCTTCTTTGCAGTGGGCAGTGGCTACTACAGAAACTCATAACCATTCATACTAAAATAAATAACCACTGCTGTGGTAGAACAGCCCAATGCTGAGCCATAAGTAGGGGGCTGTTAAGCAGACATGGATATTACCCTTTCTAAGCTCAGAGCATCACAAAAAAAGGGGTAGATAAAATACTAAGAGGGAGAGGGAAAATGGAGTGCTATATAGATATTTCTTTAAATTGAAACATCCCCTGCAGAGGGCTGAGGGAGGCTCACCCCACACAGACACACACACACAGAAAGTTCTTGAAACTTTTAAAACTCGGGGAATACTGGGATCACAGAGATGAATCATTCTGCCTGGCTATCATAGCTCTAAAGAATTATTAATGCAATATACAAAAACTCATACACTGTACACTTCAATAGATGAAATGCATAGGGTGAATATCTTAATAAAGTTGTTGTCTAAAAACCTTTACATGGTGGTGTACATCTTTAACCCCAGCCCTTGGGAGGCAGAGACAGGGGGAATCTCTGAGTTCAAGGTCAGCCTGATCTACACAGTGAGTTCCGGGAGAGCCAGGGATACACAGAGAAACCCTGTCTTGAAAAAACAAAAAAAATACCCTCAAAGGCCTCAAAAAAGCTACAAATGGCATGAGGCCCCTCCCCCAGGTTATGCAAGCAGTAAGCAACTGGAGGAAAAAAACCAGTAGAGCAGCCTACAGCAGCCTACAATTCTGGCTGCAAGGAAGCAGCTGTCACTCATGCTGTGGTGGACCTCTCAGTGACCCTGCTGCCTCTAAGTCACCATGCTCCTGTTAAGTGACCTTAAAAAGCTCAGGGTCACTAAGCCACAGTTGGACACAACCTTCTCTCCAGCCTTCCATCAGTACCTTACCTGAGGCACTGGAGTAGACATCTGCTGGGATTATTCAGAAAAGACACACATTGTAGTACATTTTTTTAAACAGGTATCTTTCATTCACAAAACTGAAATAATACTTCTGCCTCATATCTCAACGCCCATGATAAAGGATGAAATGAATATGGTTCCTGTGGCTGTCAATTTAATGAATTTTGTAAAACAACTTCATAATTATTTTATTTAGATTATCATCAACACACTCTTAACTCTTCACAAAAAAAATTTCCAAGAATTTCTTTGTAGAAAATATTTAAAATATACCTCTAAGCAATATGAGCTGAAGTTACAACTGAAATAGCAATTGTCTTTAAAAAATTCATCTTTTTAAGAGTTGGGACTGATAGAGGAGATGTTACAGTTTTTGGAATTCCCTAGACTAGGCTTTCAAAAGCACAGGCTGATTCCTACTTCATATTAAACCCTTAGAATCAAGTAATCCAAAGGCATCTATTGAGGAGAGGGCAAAATATAAAACTTTATTCAACAAGACAAAAAGTTATTTATAGTAAAATAAAAATAAAACTAATATCAAACATAAATAATTTAACTTTAAAAGTATGCTTTACTGTGGCATGTCTTTCTGTACTGTGAATATGTGTTGCTCTGATTGGTTGATAAATAAAGTTGCATTGGCCTATGGCAAAGCAGTTTAGAGGCAGGTGGGAAATCCAAGCAGATACACAGAAAGAAGAAAGACAGTGAAAGAGATGCCAGCCTGCCACCCAAGGAACAGCATGCCAGCAGACAGGTAAGCCACAGAACACATGGCAAGACATAGATTAATAGAAATGGGTTAATTTAAGACATAAAAGCTAGCCAGCAAGAAGCCTGGGCCATTAGGCCATACAGGTTATAAATAAGATAGGCCTCTGTGTGTTTACTTGGGTCTGAGCGGCTGTGGGACCATGGGAGGGAGAGATCTGTCTGGACTGCCGGGGAGCAGGCAGGACACAGGAAAATTTCCTTCTTCTCCTCCTAAACATATTTTAATTATATGGTGTGTGTGAGTGTGTGTACTGCAAGTGGAAGTCAGAGGACAACTAGCAGGAGTTGGTTCTCTCTTGCCATACAGACCAGATCATTTGGCCTGACACTAAGTGGCTTTATCCACTGAGCCATCTCCCTAATCTACCTTTATTTTCCAGTTCAAAAAGAATTTTTTTTTTTCTGAGAAAGTGATTCTCTGTGTAGCCCTGGAAATCCTGGAATTTGCTTTGTAGACCAGGCTGGCCTCAAACTCAGAGATCTGCCTGCCTCTGCCTACCAAGTGCTGGGATCAAAGGCATGCGCCACCACAGCCTGGCCAAAATATTTTAATACAGAAAATCTGGAATGTTTTTAAAACCACAAAAGAAAAAACAAATTATGCATAATTTCACAATTCATCACTCATTCAAAACCTACTCGCTGACACTAGGAATGTAACATCAGGCCATCAAGTCTGTCATTAAACTCACATGCTCTGGAAGAGGACAACAGTCCAATGAACTAACAGTCTGAAGATACAGGAAGATGCACAGTGAGGACAGTAACAGCATACAAATGAGTATGCAATAATGTACATCTTCCTCAGAATAAAAAAGAAAATCTGAAACATTTTCTGAAGTAAAGATACCAAGGAAGGGAAATACTTGTTTCCCTAACATCATAAACCTAAAATACCTCAAGTATTAGACCGGTGTTTAGCATGTGTGACACCTGGGTGCACAATTCCCCAGCACCAAAAATTACAAATAAAAGTAGCTATCAACACTATTATGACAACATGGATTTTGGTATGTTTTACAACTAGCCACCCTTCCTATGGGCTATAAGCATTCTCATTATGGATAATACTAAATTAAGAATATCCTATTTTTCAAGTATGGTAATTATCTAAGGATAATATTGGTTTTTGAATATTATTTGAAAGAAAAATATTTTAGAATCTAAATAAGTTCAAAACTGCATTTGGTGCAAAAATAAAAATCAACATTCCCTATAAACAAACATTATTAAAGAACTATACTTAAGCCAAAAAAACTTGTGTATAGAGGTCCTGTCAAGTCAAATTCTTGGAATGGAAGAGCTAGAAATATTCTTAAGAAGTACACACTTCTGGTCAAGATGGCTAGAATAAGTCCCCTTCTGCAGCCCCTCCATGATGGCAACTGAAAACCCTGGACTAAACAAAACTACCCAATGACTCTGAAGTAAAAGAGCAGGCCGACTGAAGACCAGTGTCAAGCCTTACTCAACCCTGCCCGATGCAGGCAGGAGGAGCTTTGGGACAGAAGGTAAGGAGGTTCCAGAGCATGGGCTCCTCCTCCTCCATCAGCCTCAGAGCCCAGAGCGGGCACAAGTCAGAGCTGTGCAGCCAACCACAGCAGAGCAGCCAGGGGAAGCCTGCCCTGTATCCAAGCCCAAGAGCAGAGAAAGGGCTCTGGGAAGATGGTGAGGAGGAGGAGGAGAAAGCAAGGAGAGGACTTTTCTTCCCCCCTGTCCTGCTCTCCTCGCCCCCACTCCCCAGACAGGCTCTCTCTGTGAAACAGTCCTGGCTGTCCTGAAACTCACTTTGTAGACTAGGCTAGCCTCGAACTCACTGAGATCCGCCTGCCTCTGCCTCCCAAGGGTGGAAATCAAAGGTGTGCGCCGCCGCCGGCACCTGCCTCTTTTTTACTCTCCCTAACATGGGTTGGAAGGCAGCCCCATTTACAACATGAGCATCTACCCAGAAGCACAAGGAAAAGGAGCATGTGTTATCTAAGAAATGGAGGGAGGAGGTAGTCCTGTTTTACTGTTTTTCTTTGCTTCACTCATAGCAGGTAACTTTCTGAATAGGAAACAGAAGAGCCCTAAAATCTGGAGACTGTAGGAATCCCAGTGGGTACATACGAGCTAACAAGTCCTGGGCTCCTTCTGGACTGTGCCTCCATAAAAGAACTCTGAAGAAGCAAGGCAAAGCTGACTGGAACTGAAATCCCTGTCAACTACTAGCCAACGCTTAGACTACATCAAGTGAAATGTGTGCTAAATACATTCAAAGGACAAAGCAAATGCTTGCAAACAGACACTGCCCGTGCTTCAGTAAATAACACCACATCTTCGTTTGTGCAAGCAACCCTAGTAAAACTGAGTGGGCGAGTGGGCCAGTCATGAAAGAGGACCTGTTGGGAAGGACCTGAGGGGCTCAGAGAAAGTGGCAGGGGATAGAGGGTAATGGGTGAGTATGATCAAAATATGAAACTGTCAAAGAAGTCAACTTTTAACAAATACTTTAAAGAAACTACAATTCTTTTCAGTAAGAACAATATAAACCCTTGAAATAAATACACATAACAATTTTTTAGCACAGAAAGAGAAACTAGCAAGAAAAAAAAAAGCAAAGTGGTCATTTTATACACAACTACAACACCCAGGAGAAGGTAGTAGTATGGTACTAAATGTAAGAGCCAAAAAAATTCTACTGACTTAACAGACTTAAAAGGCCATAATCACAATCACTTTCATATAAGCATTACAGATGATATAAAAAATAAAAATAAACCCACTCCAAAAAACAAAGAGGAAAAAAACACTACACAGCCAAGAAGAGACATTCAGTAAAATATGATATACTGTTAACCCATTTAACTTAATTAAGATAAGAAATAATCAGCTCTGCACTGGTATTGGCAGTGAGGTATTATATAGCCAATGAGATTTAAAACAATTACCTTAGAAATAACAGAAATGTCTAATATGTTAAATAATAAATGTAAACATTTTAATTCATCATAATATCCTAAACATAAGAACTAAATACAAAAACAAAGTCAAGGTAAATGTTCCATAAATTGTCAACTGGATATAATAAGCATAAATAATTGTCCAAAAACAAAACAAAACCTACCATTCTTCCCTCTCCCACCATCATAAAAAGCTACATTATGTAGTGAAGACCAGCTCCAAACTTGTGGCAACCTCCTACCTCTGTCCCCAACTGATGGGGTCACAGGTGTGAAGCCGCAAGCCCAGCTTCACTAGAGAAAATGGAGTACACTGATCAGTCCTCAGAGAGACTCCTATCAGACCAGCTGACTACTTAATCAGGGCACAAACCATATTCTCGATTGTAAGGCTAGTGAGAAGTGCTTTTTTAAGATTTTTTTTTATTGCATGTGTATAAGAGTTTTGCCTGCATGTATATACATATACATACTGACTGTGTGTACCTGGTGCCAGAAGGCCAGAAGAGGGATCAGATCCCGTGGAACTGAGGTTGTAAAGGGCCACATACTTTACGAGAGCAGCAAGTGCTTTTAACTACCTTGCAATCTCTCCAGCCCCAAGAAATTAAGTATTTTTTCAAAGACGATGTTATAGCTCACAGCTATCAAAAGGCAGTATTAAGAAATGACAAGTAGCTTGGGGGGGGGCGCATGCCTTTAAACCCAGCACTTGGGAGGCAGAGGCAGGTGGATCTCTGTGAGTTCGAGGGTAGCCTGGTCTACAGAGTGAGTTCCAGGACAGACAACTCTACACAGAGAAACCCTGTCTCAGGAAAAAAAAAAAAAAAAAAAAGAAAAAAAAAGAAAAACTACAAGGAAACATTATAACATTATTAAACTCTCTAGGTAATACTTCTTGCCCAAATCTAAATCTAATGAATAACTTTTAAGAGACTAAAAACATAGCAGCACAATAAAACAAAGTGGTACCAAACAGAGGACTTTCTGTACGCAAAGATGGGAAGGGAATTCCTTTTACACTTAAATTTATAGTCTGACACCAGTGTTCTAGCAGACACTCAATGCTCTCTCCCTCCCTCTCCATTTACACTGAAAAAACTCTGACCTCACATTACACAGGAGCCAAAAAGTTGTTTGTTTGTTTTTTCTCATATTGTCCACATGGCAAAAATTGACCTACTAAGTACACATGGACCCTGAAAGTAATTCAATAGTCCAATACAAGCTAGCAGAATGAATTTACTCAACTTCCTCATAGCTAAAATCACTTGAATGCATACTGATCTCATTCAAAGATGTGTAATATCAAAGCCAGAGGCAAGGGCTGGTATAAATTTTTCCCCTCACAATTTAATTTCAGAAACTTGGTACCCTACTGTAGGAAGGTAGAGGGCTTTCCTGGAGTCACTCACCAACATGAGGATACAGATGGGGGAGAAGGAAAGAAAGGTCAGCACAGCACAAGACTTCACGCATCACCTGTGATGTTTTATACTACCATCTTCGCGGGTTAGACAAGCTGGCTCAGAGGGGCAAAGTGCAGACGGTGTAGCCTGATGACATAACCTCAATCCCTAGAACACACATCAAGATGGCGAGAACCAACTCCACAAAGTTGTCCTCTGACCTCTCCATGTACACAATGACACCACACTCATGTCTACCCCCTACACATTTTATTTAAAAGTCATCCTTATAAATAACTGCCATGTTTACTTTGAGAGTTGATCATGAATTCTCCCTTGTATAGTCTTATAGAAAGCCTATAGTCAAACTACTAGAAAAGAGAATCTGAAAGTTTTTTAGTTTTTGTTTTGACAGATCTCTCTGTATAGGCCTGGCTGGCCTGGAACTAGCTTATGTAGACCAACAGGCTGGCCTTTGAACTCAGAGATCTGCTTGCCTCTGCCTCCCAAGTGTTGGGATTAAAGGCATGTACAATGCCCAATTTCGAAGTTTTAAAAAATGTAAGTGATTAAAGCAAAACCGAAATGCTAACTTCCATATAAATTAAAGAAAGAACAGCTGCAAAGGAGAAAGGATTTATGCACGGACTGAAGAGTTAATGTGGAGAATAAAGGAGGAAGGAAAGGATGCAGGCTGCATTAAAAAACAGCTCACTGGGTTTCATGACTGAAGAAGACAGATGAAATCCTAAGGTTCTGTGTCAATGCTTAGGAATATGGCTTTACTCCCCAAGAAAGCTGAAGTCTGAAAGCAAGAAGGGAGTTGAAGGGAAATTTAGATTTGGGGTGACATCAGCATGACTTCAAGTATAGATTATACAAAAAATCTAGGCGATGTGGGACTGAATCCCATAAAACAAAAATCAAAAAGGAAATATTTCCTGAAGAAACAGGAGAGAGAGGGGGGGGAGAGGGGGGGGGAGGGAGAGGGAGAGGGAGAGGGAGAGGGAGAGGGAGAGGGAGAGGGAGAGGGAGAGGGAGAGGGAGAGGGAGAGGGAGAGGGAGAGGGAGAGGGAGGGAGGGAGGGAGGGAGGAAGGAAGGAAGGAAGGAAGGAAGGAAGGAAGGAAGGAAGGAAGGAAGGAAGGAAGGAAGGCTGAGAACCAGAAAAGTAAGAGTCAACAGGTCTTAAGATCAAACTTTCCGAAGTGTAAAGAACCAACACAGGCCTGAAGGAAAATGAGTTGCATGTGAGGAGAACAGAACACTTCAGACCTGAAGCACTCTGCCAATGATTCCGCACTGTCAGGACTGCTCAGCCACTTTCTCCCTCAGAGTGGCCTGACAGGACTGATAGGATTTGAATATTCTCGATTTATAACGAGTGAGAACTAAATTAAAATTGCTATAGTACCACATCAAATATGTTAGACTCATGTCTCAAACACAGTTCTTTTGGCTCAGAAAAGGGATTTGGTTTCCAAGAACAAAACTAGCCATGCTTATATGGAATGCCCATACAGTATGGCGGTCCATGCCTGTAACCATGGTGTGGGGGATTCAAGTAGGAAGAGAGAGTTCAAGGCAGCAGGGATACATAGCAAGCCCTTGTCTTTAAAAAAAAAAAAAAGAGCAAGAGCTAATGGGCCTAGCAAGAGCACCAGCAGCTCTTCCAAAGGACCCAGGTTCAATTCCCAGGGCTCAACTGGAAGCTCACAGCTGTAACTCTGCAGGCCCCCAACACACAAATAATACACAGGCAAGTATGTAAACAAAACACCCATACACATGAAATAAATAACTAAGTAACTAGGCGATGGGGGTGCACGCCTTTAATCCCAGCACTCGGGAGGCAGAGCCAGGCGGATCTCTGTGAGTTCAAGGCCAACCTGGTCTACAGAGTGAGTTTCAGGACAGCCAGGATGTTTCACAGACAAACCCTGTCTTGAGAAAAGAAAAGGGGGAAAAAAAAAAACACCAAAATAAATAAAAACTATGTAAGTGCCACACACACACACAGAGATGAACAAAAAACAGAAAACAAGCCCATCAGCTAGGAACCATGTAAATGTACACAACTGAGCCCTTAGTGAAGATGGTATTTTGTGGAAACACTGAGTCCCTAGGGAAGATAGTGGACTGTGGAAACATACTGTTTCCACATGTGTCAAACTAATAACCAAACAGATTTTAATCAAAAACTTAAAGAGTTTGTTAATCTACTTACCAAATGACTTGACAAAATTCACCTAAACATGAACTTTATGCAATCCTCAATAAGACTTTAGGCTTAAAATCCTTACCAATGAGAGTCCCTTTCTCTAAGAGTCAGGCCCTCTAGGGTTCTTGTCTAATCCTACCATGTGAGTGGTGGACTACCACACCTCTCCTTGCACAACTGATAACCTGTCCCTTCTTCCTTTGACAGCAACCATATTAAGAAATAAATAAATTCATCCTGGCCAGGTGTGCTAATACATACCCTTAATCCCATCACTCAAGAGACAGAGACAAGTCTCCTTGAGTTTGAAGCCAATCCTGTCTACACAGCAAGTTTAAGGCCATCCAAGAACACTGTCTTAAAAAAAAAAAAAATCCATCCCAAAAAACCAAGAACACTGATTTATATAAATGTATAAAGGTAGCTGGGCATGGTGGTTTACAAATCTGTAATTCCAGCACTGGGGAGGCTGAGGCAGGAGGACAGCTGCATGTGTCCCAGCTTGAGCTACAGAGACAAACAAGACTTTAAAAACCAGGCTACTAATTTGCTCTGACTGGCTACTCATAGGTGTGTCACCTGAATGAAGTATGACTCCTCATCCTCAAGTCTACCGAACGGCATCTTTCGAAAGTCAAGTTTATGCAAAGAACTGAACAAGGGAATCTAAAACAAAACCAGACTTCTCTGCCTACCAGTACAGATGCACAATACAACTACAATGGTATTCAGTTACAGTATCATAAAATCAGATAGAAATCATCCTTCATGAGATAAAAAAATACATAAATACACAGGTAGATACATGAAAACCTTCAGCTTAAATTTTCCCCATGATTCAAACAGTCCACATTCCTTTGAGCTGTCTAGTCCTGTGGCAACATCACAATGAAAAGGTAAGACCATTATTTTCTCTTAATTTGAGTAGTAGTAATAATAGTGAAATGACCAAAATGAGACAGGAAATCACCAGTTTATTAAAAAGCTTCTTGGTAGCAAGTCCCCATGGCTGTATTAACTACAACTTCTCAAATAAACAAGCTCTATTTCTAACAGTACAGTAGTCTTAGTTTCATGATTATAATAAAGAACTGTATAATATAGAACATGATTATATATATATATATAATCATATATATAATAAAGAACATGATTATAATAAAGAACACTAACATTACATAAAATGTTAAAGAATTCAAATAGGCTTAATGCTAATGTCCTAATAAATTGCCACTAGTACAATTTAAATCTTTAATTGTTTTCATAGACCTTTCAACATACTACTAAGTGGGTGTGTCTTAGGGGGACAGGGTTTGTCTATGTAGCCCTGGCTGTCATGGAACTTCTATGGAGACCAAACTAGCCTCCAACTCAGAGACCCACCTGCCTTAACCCCAAGTGCTGAGATTAAAAATGTGTACCACTATGCCCAGCTACTACCTAAGTTTTAATCATAGAAGAAACCATGAGCCTGGCATGGTGGTTCAAACTGTAATTCCACCATTCACAAGACTGACAGAGGAGAACTGCCCAAGTTTCAGGACATTCCCCCACATTAGCTCTCTCTTCCAGCTCCTTGTTCACTGTGAGTTGCTTGCTCATCTTGGTAAATGTGCTGTAGCAATGCTGAAGATGATGCTCAGACACAGTGAGCACTCTTCAGCTTTGTGGGCCTCAAGCACTGCTAAGGAAAAGTATGCTGACTCCTCAGACTGTAGACACACTCAGGAGAAAGTACCTACCCATGAACATGCATTTTCTCAGACCTATCAATAGAACCCACACTTTAGAAATGTGTCTTCCTTCTACCTAAATTTCTCTCAACATTTAACTCTGAACTATACAATGCTGTTTTGAAGAGTGCTAAATAAATGGTTTATTGTCACAAGTGATAATGATGCTAAAGCTATGAAAAAGGAAAAGATAGCCAGGAATAGTGGTGTACAGCTTTCATCCCAGCATCTTAGAAGGAAGCTATCTCTGTTGAGTTTGGAGCCAGCCTGTTCTACATAGTTCCAGGACAGCCAGAGCTACAGAGAAACCCCGTCTCAAAAAGAGAAAGTAAAAGGTGATTAAAGCTAATTTATCTTTAATGACTTAAATTTTTAAAAAAGAAAAAGCAAAAATGAAATACAAGGGGGAAAAACCTAGTTATATTTCAAATGAGTAACAGATCACATTAAAAGAGGGGGAAAAAAAACCTAACCAAATGATTTTTTTAACTTGGTATTTGCACTATATGTTCTCATGCTACAGAGAAAAGATAACTATAAAAAAGTATTAAGCCTCAGTTAGTACAGTCTGTTTACAAAGACATACACCTTCAGGACTGAATAAATTATTAGTAAGCATACTATAGAGCCGGGGTTCTCAACCTGTGGGTCAAATGACTCTTTCACAGGTATAGCATATCAGATAACCTACATATCAGATATTTACATTACGAGTCAATAGTAGCAAACTGACAGTTATGAAGTAGCAACGAAAGTAACTTTATGGTTGGGGGTCAGCACTGCAGGAGGAACTGTATAAAAGGGTTGCAGCATTAGGAAGGTTGAGAACCACTGCTATATTAAGAGAAGCCAAGGTTCTCACTATCAGGAAAGTAAATACAGATGGACCTTGTGAAGGTATGATGAACTCATGGCTTTGTAGATGTCTCTAGAATTGTTTGTATGTGTGTAAAATAAAATGTCTATCTTGACTAATGACACACATATAGCCACCAAATGAAGCCTGAGTTTCTTGAAGAAATGGCAACCAAACCAAGGTTTGAGCAGGAATAGCTTACTATATCAGAAAATAAGGCGATATTCCAAAATCTAATTAACACTTATCAAAGTGCCCAAGAGTCAGCTTGAAGAATCTCTGATTAGTCAAAACTGACCATGGAAGATTTTTAAAGGCCAATGAATAAAAAAGAATCCATGGGTTTACAACACTATATACAATTATATTTACATATAAATTAAGAGAAGGGAACGTGCTCACAGATGCAAAGAAATACAGACACAACAAACTTAAAAAATAACATTTGGGGACTATATTAGTACTAACTGACCCAGGCAAGAAATGAATTTATGCTAAAAACCAGTGGGCAAGTTTGGGTGCTATTTTTTATATTTCCATCAAAATATCTCACCAACAAGAGACATGGTACAAAGGCAGAGAAAGCAAACAAATCTGTAGCCAAAAGCCACCACCCTGCTAATGAGACAGATGCTCCTTAAGTCAGGATGCACAATGTTATTTCTGGAGGAATCCTGCCTAAGATGCACAAAATTATACAGCACCTGAGTCAATGTGGGAGAATTCCACATTGTCCTGCTATCACCAACCACCACCACCTCAAGCTCTTAGAAAAAAAAAAAAAAGAGTGTTCCAAATTAAGAGATAAAACATTAAGGTATAGTATAGAAATTATTCTACAAGAAAGACTATCGGTACAATATAGAGTGAAACTAGGCAAAGATCTTCAACAGTAATTCTATCAATGTTAATCTCCCAAAGGATAACATTGTATTATCATTAAACAAATATCCTTTAAAAAAATAAACAAACTGTTATTCAGAAGTAACTGGCAACTTGAACTGGAATTTACTCTCAAAATATTCAGGAAAAAGTTTGTGTTCATGTATCATAAAGAGAAAGCAAGCAAGCCAATGTGTTTAACACTAAGAATCTGGGGCTGGAGAGATGGCTCAGCAGTCCTCTTGCAGAGGACTCAGGTTCAATCCTCAGCACCCACACAATGTCTCACAGCCATCTCTTACTCCAGTCCCAGGGGATCTGACACTCTGTTCTGACTTCTGTCAGGCACCCACTTGATGCACATACATACATACAAGCAAAGGGCTCAGACATAAAATAATAAAACAAATCTTTTCTTTAAAAGGATCTGGATGAAGTTTGCACCTAAAAATTTCTTCTTTTGCAACTTTTCTACCAAGTATGTTTCAAATAATTTTTTAAAAAATGAAAGCTACCATATTTGGACGTGATGACAATTGTTACTAAAAAAAATTAATCAATGGGTCACACCTTTACAAAAGGCAAGGAAGAAGACTGGAAGGTCTTACAATCTCCCCACCATCATGTCCCCAGGTAGGGCTGCTGGACACCTCTGGTTCAAGTAGAGCCTAAAGGCAGTGTGGTCTAATGGGCATCAAGGACTTTAGACCTGGGTCACTTGTTTTAGTTGGCTCCTGAGCTTTTGATCTACAAATTTCTGAGCTGCTCCTTGTCTTTCTTTTCTGCAGAAATGAGCAAGTTCATGAAACCTGGGACAGCGGTGCTGGTCCTGGCTGGACGCTACTCCAGACAAAGAGCCATAACCATAAAGAACAGTGATGATGACACTTCAGATCACCCTTACAGACATGCCCTGGTGGCTGCAATTGACTGTTATCCTCAAAAAGTGACAGCTGCCACCAAAAAGAAAATTTCCAAAAGATCAAAGATTCACAAAAGTCCTTTCTGAAAGTTTATAACTACAATCACCTCATGCCCACAAGGTACTCTGTGGATATCCCCTTGGACAAAACTGTTGTCAACAAGGATGTCTTTAGAGATCCAGCTCTGAAACACCAGACTAGGCAGAAAGGAGGCCGTGGTCAAGTTTGAGAAATGATACAAGACAGGGAAGAACAAATGGTTTTCCGAGAAGCTTCACATTTAGGTATATTTTTGTTTACATCATTAAAAATTAAAACAAACAAACAAGAAACAACCCACAAAGGGCAAGAAAATCAGTACAGGGCTAAATCACACCTTTCTGCTCCTATCTAATACCTACAAAGTGCATTTCTATGGTAAAAATCACAATGGTCAACCTCAGTTCCCCCATTTGCAAACAGAATAGCACCCACCCAACCTTTCACATAGCTCTCCTAAAGAGTGGCTGAAACATGGCAACTGTTTGGGAGGAAGAATTTAAAACAATAAACACAAATGGCCCTCCATATCTGTGGCTTCTGCATTAGTGAGTTCAACCAACCACAAATCAAAAATATCCAGGAAGAGCTGTTTGTATTCAACATGTGCTGACTTTTCTCTTATTATTCCCTAAACAATATAGTTAGTCTACAGAACCAAATAAAAACTTATGGGAGAGGAGTTTTATCTGAATAATTGAACTACTCTGATGAATTCAAACACTGTGCAACTTTATGGCATAAAAACCATTACTGACTTAAAGAAAGCCATTAAGCCAGTTTGGGACAACCTTTCCAGTCTCACCATGTGGAGATCTCTACACTCCTGCCTGGGTTGTAGGACTTCAACTGTTTTGTACTTTAGTGGTAAGGAAGGAAACGAGCTCCAAGGAACACCCCAAATTCAGAGGTACCAATTTCCCCAATACTTAGATCAAACAAAAGATTTTAAGTAAAATTCTATTACTTTTCTAAAACGTAAGCTTTTGTCACCACTTAACACAAGTTACACATGGAGTAACTCTCTCAATGACAGAAGAAAGAACCCTTCAAGATGAATCTTGCAGGAAATAGTTGTGATTCTAAAAGAACAAAGGAAGGATTTCTTTAGTATGTCACGAATTTTCAAATAAAATTCAACAGCACTGTCCTATTTCCCACCGTTGGGAAAACAGGTTCGGTCTACTGTGAGCACCACACAAGCAGAGCAACCTGGCTCTGTGAGGCAAATATTTGGACTAGTCAGCAGACCTGGACCTGAAGAGCAGGATCCCAGCAGCCTGCCATTGCAGGGAATAATACAGGAACTAGAGGGCCTGCTTGGCTCTGCAGAGGCTGAGGAAAGACAGGTTGCAAGAGCATGCCCTCTGAGGGTAGGTGTTCTGTGCCTGCCTCATTTATCGCTGTGTCTAAGATAAGAAATTGCCTGGTATATGATAAGCATTCACTAAGAATTAAATTAACGACGGGAAATCCTAGGCCTCTCCAATCAACCTATGAAAGTGACAAATAAGCCAACACTTGTGAGACAGGGACAGCTGGATCTCTGTGAGTTCCAGGACAGCCAGGACTACACAGAGAAACCCTGTCTCAAAAAACACAATAAATGATAAATAATTTAAGTTGCAGATTTAAAATACACATCTGCTTATCTGTCATAACTGTATGTTGGAAACATAAGCAATCTAGTCTTCACTCTTAATAAATAATGTAATATCAGTCGAGGTATTTCTTGACCCACAGTGGGTACACCTACCAACTCATTCCTACGTCTTTAGTCTTATCAGTTCTTATAATGCAGAATTATAAAGATGAAATGAGTGCATAAAATCTGAATCACAGCAAAATATCATGTTCAACATCAAGTTTGACACAGACTGTGTAAGCACTCAGGCTACAAACACTGCTCGCCAGCCCTGACTTCCGAGACATCTGTACAATAACTAACTCCTCTAGTAAAAAAATCTAAAATTGGATTTAGTTTTTGTTTCTCCACTCCTATAGAATACGTCGTTAATTTATTTTCAACCCTTAAATTATGAGGTCTATAAGTAATTCATATTAATTAAAATGTTATCAAGAATGTAGTGAAATTATGTAATATAGAATGCAAGTAAATTTAATGCAAATTTATGACATGCTATTGAGACCAGTAAGTTTTCCTTCCCCATTTTTAAAGAAATTCCAACATTTCTTATAAAACAATTAAGTTGTATTCCCTATATGCTCTTTTTAAGATTACTAATATATTTTAAGCAGCAAACTCCACTTGCTTCCCAAGTACTACCCATACAATACAGAATTTCACTACCAAGTCACACCTAGCATTTCCCAGAGCCTGCCTTATGTGGGTTATAATCATCTTACTATGCTTCTTGTGTCCATGCTGCTGGAAAAGCAGTCTGTACAAGCAGGAGGAGAGGCACAATCCTGAGAGAAAGGAGTAGAGAAAGATGTTGAGAAAACAAAAACAGACAAAATGAGCTCACTGAAGAGTTTGAGCTCAGCCAGCTGAAGTTCAAGGTCATGGGTGATCACATTTTTGTAATACCACTGAATCAGAGACTGTCCATTAACAGCAAATCTGGCCCTAGAAAGAGATATCTGAAATTTCATATAGAAGTAATAAAATCATCACTAACTCTAAATTATCTACAGCAAATGATCATTAAAACAGACTGTTCAGGAGAGTGGAGATACATAAGTCCCTTAAATGTCAACAGAATTACTCTAACAAACTTAATACTAGTCTACAATACCATGGTTTAATAATACATGAAATAGATTTCAATAGTGATAATTTTTGTGTAATCTTGAATGGTTGAGATTATATACATTCAAATCATGTAATATCAAAATCTATTCAATCTGAATCACTATTGTAGTCTAAATTTTTATTACTGTAAGAAAAAAAAACAATAACTGTATAATCATTTCAAAACACTATATCCAAAACAGGCTGGAACACAATTACTATCCAACATAAAACTCTGGTATGTCCTAACTGGAATCCTCAATGGAGAAGTCCTGCCCACTCCCCATACTCAAGTGAAAATTAAAAACAGAGTAAGAGTTCTGACTTAAAATTTTTCACCTAATCTCTATTTCTACAATGCCCTAAAATTTACCTTTAAAGCAATGCTTAGGAGGCAAACTAGATCCTCAACAATGTAACTGTATTTAATTAGTCAAAGATTCTTCCCACTAAAAGAATATCCAAGTTAAAAAATAAAATCATTTCTGTTTTTTAAAACCACGTGTGCAGAAACATTAGCTACCATCAGTCACCTAGTAAATCACCATCCCCTTATTTACTTGAGACATGCTCATGTGGGCTCTACACTATATTCTAAATGCCGAGCAGTGTGCCAAGGATCTAAAGCAACACCATCACTGTTCTCACTGAGCTTGTAACCCAGGTAAAGACTAAGAACTTAAAAGTAGAGTCATCATTAGGAGAAAAAGTACAAAATGCTTTAAGACTATTTAATGAGACCTAAATCCATGATTCTCAACCGAGATTATGTTACTCCTCCCTTAAGGGATAACTGGTAACACCTAAAGAGAGAATAGATGCCCCCAACAGGGAGGGTGCTACCCAGCACCTAGTGTGTAAGAGCTACAATGCTGCTAAATGACCTACACTTGACAAGATTACTCCTCACAATAAATAATCACACAGCCCCAAATATCAACAGTACAAAGATAAAAGCACTGATCTAAACAACTGGGGTGGAAAGGAGGGTAGTGTTAGTAAAGGCATCCTAAGTTTAAAAGACTTAATTTAAAACCATCTTTAAATCATTTTCATAGAAAGAAAAATTACAGCCTGATACAATTAACCCAACTTCCCCTACAAAACAAAACAACAGAGAAAAGAGTGACACATCCCTGAAAGATGAAAATCAAAGAGAAATGTTTTACAAATGCTTCCCCAAAGTGTTCTCCCTGAGCCACAGCTAAAGCAAAATCACACAAACTAAAAACAAAGTTAGCATGTTATTCTACCTTTTTCATTTCCCTTGTGGCTACTACTAGATATTGATGGGCCTATAAGTTCGATAGTTATACAAACTGCCCACCCAGAATACAAAACTGGAAGTGACGGAAAATGTAAACTATGAAAATGTACTGGGTATTAGAGTGGGTCTAGAAAGTGTGTATCTTAGAATGGCTCAGAGTGAGCTATCCAAACCAAGGGATGCCAAGTCTCTGATACCTACAGACTTAGGTACCTTAACAATGATAACCAGAGGTTGGGGATTTAGCTCAGTAGGCCCTGGGTTTGATCCTCAGCTCCAAAAAAAAAAAAAAAAAAAGATAACCAGGACCAGGTATGCTGGCACGTGCCTATAATCTCACTTCAAACACTGGGGAGGCAGAAACAAGAGGACTGTTCCAAATTCTAGACTGGCCTCCTCTACAAATTGGTCCAGGGAAGCGAGGACTACCCTGTATCCCAAGACTCTATCCCAAAAACAGACTGGTCAATTCTTAGAAAGATGATAAAGAATCTCGCCAGAATTTAGCAACTGAGTAAATCTAAGAATTAAATTGCAATTAATTTTCTAGCATCTTAAAACCATAGACCCCACCCTACCTTCCACTCAACTCACTCAGAACAAGAAAAAAGAAATATATCATGGGGCAAGTAGTCTTCACTAACATAAGCAGCTAGAAGAGCAACATACAGAAAATCACTGCTGAAGCAGATTCTATTATGTTAAAGACTTACTGTTAATTTTTCTGAGGGGTGAACAATATGGCTCAATCTGGCCTAGAACAAAGTATGCAGCCACCCTTAAATTCAGAGCACTTCCCCTGCCTCAACCTCCTAGGTGCTGGAATTTCTAGTGTGTGTGTGTCAGGACACCCAACGTTCATATTTTAAGCATTTGAAGGTTAAAAAATGTCTTGCTAACAAACAGTACTGATAATTCTTTGACCTAGCCAAGAGTGTGGTGCCACACACATGTAATCCTGTAACCTTTAAGTTCTTAAATGAGCCTAATATACCCAAGTAAAATTCACCTCCTCTGGTTTTATCCAGACATAACCACTGCTAATCCACTCTTACACTTTTCATGGATTACATTAAAGTGTGTTTTAAGATTTCTTCTCCGATTGCACTGAAATTTTCTAAAGAAGGTATCATGTAAAGCCATTCTCTTTCCTTTCACTTTTCAAAAACAAGGCACAAGAGAAAAAGAAGGGCTCTATTAGAACAGCCTCCATGCAATCTCTAGGTGCAGAGCATGGACAGCAGCTCCCATGAAGATGCTACCAAGAAACACTCAAGGCATCCCCAATCTGGTCCACACAGTTAAGCTGTCCTTCTCACTGGACGAAGACTCCAAGTCTCTGTAAGAAGTGACCACCTGGAACAGCAGCAACTCTAGTACCTGGTAGTGAGTAATCATTCAGTTCAGCTACTCCACTCAAGATTCCATTCTCAGGGAAGTCTTCAAAGTAAGGACAACTTTCTCTCACTGGATCAGGACTGACAATACGTACTGGCCCTGGGATTACCTCTCACTCAACTCATGGTAATGAAGAGGAATTTACCACAAAATTTTTGAACAAAGGATCTCCTAATAGAGTATATTTAGTACAGTGGTGAAGGACAGAGAAATCCTTTGAGAAATTATGATAGGAGGAAGTTGATAGGAGATGATGACTCAGAATAAAATTTTTTCACATTTTGCAGACTAATTATAAAAGACTGTATTCTTAGCTTCACAATCTCTAGCATCTTATTTCCAAGATAAACAGGAAATAAGACTGGGTAGTTCAGTCTTTAAAGCCTAAGAATTAGCAAGCCTTTGTTAAGCATTTTATATTTTAAACATGTTTGCTGTGGATATCACTCTGTATAAATAAAATGCTGATTGGCCAGTAGCCAGGCAGGAAGTATAGGCGGGACAAGCAGAGAAGAGAATTCTGGGAAGTGGAAGGCTGAGGCAGAGAAGCACTGCCAGCCACCGCCATGAGAAGATGTTAAGATACCCGTGAGCCACGAGCCACATGGCAACTTACAGATTAATAGAAATGGGTTGATTTAAGCTATAAGAACAGTTAGCAAGAAGCCTGCCACAGCCATACAGTTTATAAGTAATATAAGTCTCTGTGTTTACTCGGTTGGGTCTGAGCGGCTGTGGGACTGACGGGTGAGAGAGATTTGTCCTGACTGTGGGCCAGGCAGGACCAGGAAAACTCTAGCTACATCTGTTTATTTTGTTTTTGTTTTATTAGACAGGTTGTACAATATGGTTCAGTCTGTCCTAGAACAAAGTATGTAGCCCAGGCCAGCCTCAAACTCAAAGCAACCCTCCTGTCTCAACCTCCCAAGTGCTGGAATTACTAGTATGTGTCAAGACACCCAATTTTCATATTTTAAGCATTTGAAGGTTAAAAAAATGTCTTGCTAACCAACAGTACTGATAACTCTTTGAGCTAACCAAGAGTGTGGTGCCACACACCTGTAATCCCAGCACTCAGGAAGCTGAACCTACAGCAAGACCCTGTCTCAACAATACTAATGACAGCTATTATTGCCATGAGCTAAATTTTGATGTCTTAAAAGCCAAATTCCCTGTAAGCACTTGAAAACACGATTTCCTCCCATGACTTACTAGAACAGTAATGAATGAGCTGCTCCAGTGCTCGCTTCCAATAGCAAAGCACGCACTACAGCAGCCACATATGCACAATATTATCATCACTTCTTCTTTTCTAAATTAACAAGGCTATGCACTTTGTGCTTAAACACAAGTACAGAGGGCCAAGCCTAGTGCAGGCTCCTACAGAAGCTGAGGAAGGGGATCCCATAACAAATACAAGTCCTATCTGGACTAGAGTGAGCTCAGGTGTTTCCAGCCCAGGCAACCTAAGGAAGGACTTCTCTCAAAACAAAAGAGGACTGGGGTATTATAACTCAGTAGTAAGAGCCCTAACAGCATGTAAAGGGCCGTACTTCAATTTCCAGTCTGAGGGAGGTTCTGGATCTTCCCTAAATGTATTTATCTTCCTCAACTGAGTCCATCCTGTATTTTTAAGTTAACCCCATTTTAAATCACTTTAAAAGTTTACATCACATTAAGACAGAAAGGTAAAGGTTTAAGTTGTTTGAAATTCTTAGGGGAAAAGACAGGAGTGGAGGAATGCTACACACTAAAATTGGATCTCAAACCCTGCTCTCGTAACACAACAGAAGAAAAGAGGTAGCACACCCAAGCAGATGTGCAACCATCAGGCCCCTTATCCTTCCAACTAAAAGGGAAAGCCCCTTCCTCCTCCACACTGCTCTACTGTGCCTCAAGCACTCCCACTTATTTACACCTATCACTGCAGGGATCTGCTGGAAAACCCCTGGGGCAGAGGGAAGACACACTGGCCATCTCCTAAACAACGAGGGAAATTCACCATAATGGAAGAGGGTTCAATCCAGGACCTTGGAAATAAGAGAAAAGAAGGGAGATTTTGTTTTGTTCTGAGAGAAGGTCTCTATATTATAGCTCTGGCTGTCCTGAAACTCACTCTGTAGACCAGGCTGGCCTTGAACTCAGAGATCCACCTACCCCTGCCTCAGTGCTGAGATCAAAGGTGTGAATCACCAGACCCCACTAAGAAGGGAGATTTTTGTTAACTAGAGAACTTAAATCTTAGTGCTATATGCAGCTAATAAAAAAGCCACATGGCTGTTTTTCTATACAGTTACAAAATATTAAAAATAGTTAATTAGTGTATCACTAAATTCCTTTTATTCCATATTCTAAACAGATCATGGGGTGAGAGAGTTAAATTTTATATAAGGGAATATCTGACCATATTATCAGTTATAAATTCACATGCTTCCCAAATGCATTGCTCTCATTATCAGGAAGTTCACCACTACTTAAATTAATATGCATAATTAAAGTGGCATGAACTTTAACTTTTAAGATGAAATTGCAGAAAAGCATTTAAAAGCACCGTCCCATTTGGACATCCATAAATGCTATTTTAAAAGACCATGTACTGAAGACAATAATAGTCATATTACTTAAGTAAAGTGTTAGCACTTCCAAATCAAAAGTTCTGAAAACTATGCTAATTAGTTAGCATACATTTAAATATTTTTCTAAGAGGTACAAGACTACAAGGATAATGCTGACTGAGCTGGTATTTGCTTCATACATTTTATGTTCGAATTAGATCCTAGTGATATTAATCGTTAAAAATTTGGTTTTTTTGAAACCAATCAGTAAATTCAGCTAACAGTGAAAAAATCGGACACCTGCCTTTAAAAAAAAAAAAAAAAACTGTTTAACTTGACACGTGAATGAGCCCGTGGCAAGATCCTTCCAGCTTCTTTTCTCCCGGGTGCACAATGTCTCCCTAATATTTGTGTCTTTCTCCCTAACTGATGATCAGAAGGACAAGTAGAAATAGGGAAAAGGAGGGAGGGAGGGGGGATAAGAGAGGGAGGGAGGGAGGGAAAGACAGGGAGAGGGGGAGGGAGAGAGGAGGAGGGGGAAGAGAGAGAGGAGAGAGAGAGAAATCACAGAATAATGTTGCCTCCCTACCAACCATCCAATTAGCCAAGTCCCTGGCTGGCAAGTTACCTAGTCAACAGAACCTCAATAATAAACACTACGTGTAACGTGACTTCGGATCACCACCCCGTGGGTCCTCTCCAAGGCCTCGCATCCGTGTGTCAGCCTCCTCCAATCGCCCGGGAGGACCTGCGGAGTGATGTCCTGCAACAGCTCAGACCCTTGCAGGGGCCGCGGGGCGGGCGGGCGGACCAGGCTTCGGTGGAACCCACCGGGGCGGGCGGGGGGAGCCTGGCGCGGCCGCCGCCGCCCGCCCGGCCTCCGACCCTCCCCCTTGCCCTCCCCCAAGCCCTCCCCCCAGCCCTCCCCCAAGCCCTGCCCGGCCCCGGGGAGGGGCGCGGGCCGTTCCCCTCCCCCTCCACGGCCACCCGGCCGCCGTCGCCCCACCCGGGGGTGCGGGCGAGCGGGCGGGCGAGCGGAGGAGGTGGGGGGACGACTGCGGCCCCGCGCCCCTGGCTCGGGCACGCGAGCCCCGGGGCCGGGCCTGGCGGGGAGGCCGGGGCTGCGGTACGAACCTCGCTGTTGAAGGTCTTCACGGCCTCCATGTTGTCTGCGCAGAGGCCCGGGGCCCGGCGAAGGAAGAGGCGGCGGCCGGCGCGTTGCGTGCGGAGAGAGGCGGGCGAGCGAGCAAGCGGGCGACGGGGGCCCCCCGGCGGGCGGGCGGGCGGGCGGGCGGCCGCGGAGCGGGGCGAGCAGGCGACGCTCCTCAGCGCCGGCGAGGCCCCGGCATGGCCGCGGGGCGGGCGCAGCGAGCAGGACGGAGGCCGCCGGGGCGGGTCGGCGGCGGGGGAGGGGCTGGCGCGGCGCCGGCTCCGGCTTCTCCGCCCCGCTCGGCGGCGGCGGCGGCGGCGGCTCCGGTCCCGGTCCCGGTCCCCTCCGCTCTCCACCACTCCACCCACCCCCTCCCGCCGCCCCCGCTCTCTTCGCCCTCCTTCCTCTCTCCCTCCCTCGGGCTCCCGCCGGTCGCCTCCCCGCCGCCTAGGCCGCGGGAACCTGCAGCGCGCCGGCGAAGACACAGGAGGAAGCGCTGACCGCGGCGGGCTGCGGCATCCAATATGGCGGACGCGGTCGGGCCGCGCACTCCCGAGGCGGCGGCGCCGGCCAGCGCGCCCCCTGGCGGCCGGGCCGCGCGAGCCTCCGCCGCTCCCCCTCCGCCCCCCCACGGCCGCGCCAGACCATCGAGACGGGCGCCGGCCAGAGCGGCCCGAGTCGCCCGGGCCCGGAGTGGGACCGCGTCCCACGCCCCGGGAGCGAGCGCTGCGGCGCGGATGGAGGAACTTTCCCCCTCCGGGGGTTGGGGGGAGGCGGCGGGTGCAGCCGATCGGCGCTGCTCTTGGGGGAAAAAAATCCCCAAGTGCAGGGCGCGGGGTGGGGGGGAAGAGAACAAATGGAGGAAACCTCCACGGCGTCTGTTTCCCCGTGGGCTGGCGTCGGCCCCGGAGGCGGGGGTGCGCGTGCCTGTGAGAACTTTCAAGCGGGCATTGACTTGGAGGAGAAACCCCCGGGAGGATGGAGGAGGCTTCGCCGTCGCCGTGGGCCCGAGCGTCCCAAGCCGCGGGAAGCGAACGCTCCGCACAAAAGCTGCTATGGGACGCGTGCAACGCGTGCGGCAGCCGTGCGGGGGGTGGGGGGTGGGGGGTGGGGGAAATGCGGGCTCAGCGATCCGGGCCTGAGCATCTCGGAGGCGGGAAGGAACCCAGAGCGCCCCGTTTGGACGAGGAAACGCAACCCATGCATACATATATATATATTTTAGGAAGTGGGTTATTCTCAAGGAATTTTGCCTCGGATTATCGGGGCAGAGGACGGTTGCAGATTTGAGAATCGAGACGTGCTACTGACTGGCGAAGCACCTTGGTGCTTATTTGAAGTTAAACAAGGAGGGGTGGGTGTTCCCTCTGAACGTTCCCACACATACTGACGGCCACCTTGTTGAAAGTCATTTGCCCATCGCGCTCCCCAGATTCGTGCAAAAGGAAGAGGCGAGAAACAGGCTGCTTTAGATTAAAGTATTTCCTAAAGTGCTGAGTCCAGAGCCCTGTGAAACACAAAGCAAGTTCCTCCCTGGCGTTTTAGGGTCTTTACGTTAGCTTCATTCACAGATTTGCTGTTGGCACTGGCTGTTTAGAAGGTAAAAATAATGATGGTGAGACGCTTCCGTTTTTTCTCCCCTGCTATCTGAAGTGCACACCTCCTCTACCGTTTCCAGTGTTCATTCCTGACGATCCTGCTGGCTCCGTGTACCTCACATTTTCTGGACAGTAGCCAGGAGGATCTATTTTAGACACATCCCTTGCTTAAATGAATCCCTGTACTGCTTTTCCATTGCCCTTCAGATACACCCTAACTTCTTACAGTGGTGTGAAGGCCCTGCTACCCCAGCCCATGCCACCCTTCCACACTGTCCCTCTGTCACTTGATAACAGATAGCATTTGCCCACCTGAGTAATTTGGATATGCCTCTTCCCTTGGCTAGTTGCTGTTGCTCATGGTTGGTTGGTTTTGTTTTTCATAGCTGATGGTGCAGGAGGTCTGATCATGCCGTGCTGGGACTGGAGGTTGACACTCAGCCCTACTCAAGCTAGGCTGTCACAAGAGTTCCCACTTTGGCCACTTTTACTCAGTCACACATAGAACAAGTGTGACTGAGTTACACAGGTGGAGTAATTGAAATGCAGTATAAACCACTGACCCAAACCAGTTAATGTGCTGTGCAATTTGCTTTAAGAAGGATTCCTCATCCAGGAAAATGCCAGAGGACTTTGAGGGGAAGAGGGAGGGGTAGCCTCTGTCCTCTGCAGATAAGACAGTCAAGTAAGGGGGAAGGAAAAGGAAGAAGCTAGAGTCTTGGAGTCTGAACCATTTACAAGGTTTGTGTGCAGCCACACACACCTCGAGGATGTAAAAGCCTCAGCACTCATACCCACATCGTATGTGTATTTCTATGTACAGAGTGCAAGTAAGGATTATGACTCCCAATATCAAAAACCAGTCGGAGTGAGCTTAAGCATAAAAGAATTCCCTGTGGGAGCTTAAGCATAAAAGAATTCCCTGTGCACTTTTTTTGTTTTTTGTTTTTTTTTTATGTTTCCTTGGTTTTTTGAAACAGGTTTTCTCTGTGTAACCGTCCTAGAACTCACTTTGTAGACCAGGCTGGCCTCCACCTCCCTCTGCCTCCCGGGTACTGGGATTAAAGGCCATGTGCCACCACCGCCTGTAAAGACCATCAGCTCATTCTGAAAAGCTGATAAGGGAACAGTGAGCTGGAGTGTAGCCATCACTGGAATTGTGACATGTCCCAGAGCCTATGGCTACCACATTGGGCTGCCCAAGCCTAGCTAGAGACGATGACTATCTGGACAGGATGCCTCCTGGATGCCGGGGAAATGTGAAACAGCACTAAGCAAGAAGCAGCTTATCAGATCTCCATGGAATGATAGATACCCACTATCTTTTTAATACAAACATCTGGAGTATTGCTTAATCCAGAACTAATAATTCTCAGAAAAAAAAAAATGGAGACTTGAGACTCAGCATTATGGAACAGCTTAGGAGGTTTGGGGACATCTTACATCCTATAGGAAGAAAGAAAGGTTCAAAGCTGACTGGAAAGCCCTATGTTCTTCAGAGACAGAGCTGGGAGCGGCAAGATGGCCCAGTGGGTACAGGGCTTGTCACCAGCCTGACGACCTGAGCTCCATCTCTTGAACTCCCATGATAGGAGAGAACTGTTTCCTGAAAGTCGTTTTCTGACTCCTGCGTGTGTATGTGGCAGGTACATAGAAACAAACACAACCAATCAGTTAATAACAATTAAATAATAATTATTGCTATATGGTCCAGCAATGGATGTATACCCCCAAAGAACTGAAATCAGAGATTTGAAGAGATGGTCATCCCCTCTATTCATAGCAGGAATTGAAGAGATGGTCATACCCCTCTGTTCGTAGCAGGAACAGAGACAACTTGGACAAATGACAAATTCATAGTAGTTAAAAGAGGTTAGTAACCTAAGAGACGACCAGTAAATACACAAACAGGTGTGGTGGCACATGCCCTTAACCCCAGCACTCGGAGGCACAGACAGATCTCTCTGAGTTCAAGGCCAGCCTGCTCTACATAGTAAGTTCCAGGCCAACCAGGGATATGTAGACCCTGTCTCAAAAAAAAAAAAAAAAAAACTAAACAAACAAAAGGGGTGTATCTGTAGAATAAAAAAAACTACTCAGCCCTGAAAAAGAAAGAGACTTCTGATACATCTACAATATAATAAGGTCGGCCAAGTGAAGTAAGCCAGTCACAGAAGAGCATGCATGGGGTGATTCGTATAGACAGACAGGTTACCGAGGGGTAGGATGAGGAGTTGTTATGTAGTGGATTCAGGGTCCGTGTAGAAGGTGAAAGGCCCTGAAGGTGATCGGCAGGGGGCTACATAGCAGGGGTTACACTCTATTCTGAAATGAATGCACTTAAAGGGGTCAACGTTAACTCCTCTTTTGCCTGTTTTCTTTTTAAGTTTTATTTTATATGCGCGAGGGTGTCAGATTCCCTAGAACTGGAGTTATAGACAGGTGTGAGCTGCCCTGTGGGTGCTGAGAACTGAACCTGGGTCTCCTGGAAGGGCAGGCAGTGCTCTTAACCACTGAGCCACCTCTCCAGCCCCAAATTTTTTTTTTAGATATTGCTAACCACAAAAGATGCTTAGAATAAATCTAGAAATACAAAAACTGTATGTGAGAGACTATTAGGTACAAAAGAGTAGAAGGCATGCTGCCTATAACACACGTGGAGCTGAGCTATGTATCCCGGCCCCCAAATTTACACGTTAAAAATTCTGACTGTACTTGGAGGTGCAGTGTCTTTCCTGGGGTAGTTCTATTAGAACAAGGCCAATCAATGGAGTCGGTCCTAATCCAATCTGACAGGTGCCAGAAGAGACGAGGATGCAGAGACGAGAACAGAAGACCCTGGTGAAGTCTATAGAAACTGAGCCTGCCAGCCCCTTGCCCTTGAACTCCAGGGCTCTTGAAGGGTGAGGACGGGCACATGTCCTGCTGCCGCCACTGCCTTATCACAGACCCATGGAGCCGGCACAGGTGGCACACAGCGCTCCGAGGCTGAGACCCAACACTTAGAAAATCTGCAGGCTAAGCGCGGAGAGGACGGACAGTTGCCAAACTGTGTTTATTTTTGGAGGACATTTGAATTTTCCTCTCGAGAGTAAATGGTTCTTCATTGAGAAGAGCTGCTATTTTTGTTTACACAGGTAAATTCGGCGCTTCTGCAATGAAGCTCAGGAAAACGGAGCATCCTCCCACAGCTCTCTGGGATTCCACACACATGTGTTGGTGTTGCTGGCCAGGTTCTTGGGCCAGCTTAGAGTCGGGATCGCATTGTGACAGGGGCAGAAAAGATTCCAGCTCGTCATGGGCCTTGGGAGGATTACATTGCCTTGACTAGGAGAGATTTGGTCCAAGGTACCTGCTCCCAAAGAAACTAGTAGAATTTTCCTTCCTCCTGATTAGTTTAGCACAACATAAGACAAAGCTTTGCAGGTAAATAAAGCAGAGGCTTAGAATGGTGTGACTTGTTGGGCAGTGGTGGCACTTACCTTTAATCCCATCACTCTGGAGGTTTAGGCATTTAGATCTCCGTAAATTCAAGGCTAGCCTGGTGTACAAAGAAAGTTCCAGGACAGCCAGGGCTACACACACACACACACACACACACACACACACACACACACAAAAAAAAAAAAAAAAAAAAAAAAAAAAAAAAAAAAAAAAACAACAACAAACACTGTCTTGAAAAATAAAAACAAAAGGCAAAACAAAACAGAAAGAACGGTGTCATTTGTGCCATGGAGGGAGGGAGACAGGGTAATTTGGTCACGTGTCAAATTACCCACTGCTGCCCCGCCCACCACCACCACCACCACCACCACCACCACCACCACCACCACCACCACCACGGCTACTGGGCTTTACAATTAGATATTCCATTTCTCTTAGATAAACCTTTTATGTTTTTAAGGTTTTTTTTCTTCCTGAATTTCTCTTCGACTCCCCTTGCCCTGATACTTTTGGTTTTTTGACCATCTCTTCTACTGAATACATGATGTTGAGTAAGATACAATGATAGTGACATAAACAGGAAGAAAGATAAGAGGCCAGTTCTGCCTGCGGTGGTGGCACATGGCTGTAATCCCAGCCCTCGGGAGCAGAGGCAGGCGATCTCTGAGCTCGAGGCCAGCCTGGGCTACAGAGCGAGATCCAGGACAGGACAGCCAGAGCTACACAAAGAAACCCTGTCTCAAAAAACCACAGAGAGAGAGAGAGAGAGAGAGAGAGAGAGAGAGAGAGAGAGAGAGAGAGAGAGAGAGGCAAGTGCTTACAAGAAAAGAATGGTAAGGAAGCCTGATAGCTAGGTAGCTAGACAGAGGTCCGGGAGTTCCTTTAAATTTAGTAAAAAGTATTCCCCTGTGGCTGTCCGTGAGAACAACCTCAGCACCTATGCTGAGGGTAAAAATCACGGGGGTGCAAATGGCCAGAGATTCCTAAACACCCTTCACCAGGAGGCCACTGTAAAATAAGAGCTAAAGGGGACAGGGAATGAAGGACATGATTCCTGAGTGTCCATCAAGGTGGCCTAGGTCCCAGCAGCAGGTTCAAAGATAGCACTGGAGGCAACAGCAGAGGATCTGCAGGCTTGGCGACACAACCAGTTCTGACATCAATTGGTGACCTTTCTTCCGGCGCAGTCATGGCTACACCGGAAGAAGAACGCACTGAGTAAGGCAGCATGCACTTGGAATCCTAGGGCGTGCAGAGCCCCAAGTGCGATCTCCAGCCCTGCATACGTTACGCGTTGTTATACATCACTGTGATCCAAGCATTCAGACACCCAGAGTTCAAGGCCAGCCTCAGCTGCATATCAGGTTCAAAGACAATCTGAGCTGCATGAGACCCCGTCTCAAAAACAGAATGATAAGCAAAAGCCAACGTGGTTGAAATAAGGTTGTCCAAGTGATTTCCAAGTTACACACCTGCCTGACGAGCATGGGCGTTCTGTACTTATTTATTTAAGGATAGAAGCACAGGGCAGCGTCAGCAACAGAGTGGATGAAGTCTGTGGGGAACAGGAGGCACCAAAATGCCCAGAGATGGGGAGGGGACAGGCAAGAAGGACGCTGGTCTGTGTCAACATCAGAAATGAGTGAAAAGAGGGAAAATGCTCCCCTGAGAATCTGTAACCACAAACGAGGCCTCAAAAGCAAATTTGTGGTGTAATTCCTAATACCTGGGCGATGTGAAAAAAAACCTCATGCAAAGAAATGATTTTAAGTTGGTATTGGGTTGGCCATCTGCCAGGCAGCTCAGAAGAGGAAAGCAACCAACAGAACCGGTGAAGAAGTCTGGCAAAAGTCCATTACGAATATGATTAAAGAGCTGAACGTCGGCTGAAAAGAAAGCCATGTTTTGATTTGATTTTTTTTTTTTTTTTTTTTTTTGGATGCGTAAAGTGCTGCTTCAGGAAGAAGCCCAGACCAACACAGGTGCTCTTTGCCTTGAGCAAGTTTAGCTTCCAGAAACAAGAGACAGGAGTCCAGGAAGTGGACTTGACAGAATCAGAATGCAAATTTTTAATAAGCTTCCTGCAATCGGAGCAGCCGCACTGATGGAAACAACAGATGCTGAAAGAAAAAACGATCTGTCTGGTCGGCTCTGAAAGTCCCCAGCACGAGATGAAGGCTAAAGACAGGGAGAGGAATGTGGGACCCTGAAATGACGTTTGCCTTGAGAGCATGTTTTCTTTCCAGGCAAACTTGAACTTTGGGCTCTGACAGGCCCCTGGGCAAAAGAGGGCAAAAGTCAAAGCTTAGAGTCTGGCCAGGAGAGAACCACGTGGGACCTCAGAGGGCTACACCCCACGCCAGGTGAAAACGGAGTCCGCTCATTCTCCACTGTGCTCCAGGGGACCTGGAGGACAGCTACCTCGACCCGAGCAAGGGAGAAAGCGCTGTGCAACCCAGCCGCGCTTGTTTGCTTTTCTCGTAAAGAGTTAAATCTTGGCTGAACATATGATACTGCAAAGAACATCTTCCACATCTCCCAGAACTCATCAACGCTTTAATTTTATAGTGATCAATGCAGATAATGACAGACATCAAAATGGCAAAAGTATGTTTAGAAATTGTTCAGAAATTGTTAAAAATTTTGTCACAAACCCAAGCCCAAGCCAAAAGTCATTGAACAACTTTTTTTAAAAAGATTTATTTATTCATTATATATACAGTGATCTGCCTGCATGTATGTCTGCAGGCCAGAAGAAGGCATCAGATCTCATTACAGATGGTTGTGAGCCACCATGTGGTTGCTGGGAATTGAACTCAGGACCTCTGGAAGAACAGCCAGTGCTCTTAACCTCTGAGCCATCTCTCCAGCCCCAAACATTTTTTTTTTAAAATGAAAACTAAAATCAACAGCTCAAAGAGCGATTTTTACTTATTTTAATTTATTTTCTTTTGTAATATTTAGTGTGTGTGCATGTGTGTGTATGCAAGTTTGTGTGGATATATGTGTATGTGTGAATGTATACATGTGTGTACATGCGTGTGTGTGTGTGTGTGTGTGTGTGTGTGTGTGTGTACATACATGTGCAGCTGTGAAGGCATCAGTACTCTTCTTTGGCCACATGTATCAAACTCAGGTTGTCAGGCTTGGCAGCAAACACCTTTACCTACTAAGCTCTCTCATTGGCCCTCAGAGAACAGTTCTTAAAATCAAACATCCTAAAACTGTAGAGTCCAAGTATGTACTAACTTGACACTTACATACTGAAGAATAACAGTCAGGAGATATTAAATGTCTTTGTAATTAAAGCTCTAAGTTCCTGTGAGAGCTTATCTGTCTCTCACATTCCGGTTATTAAAATCTAAATACTTAAAGCCAGGCACGGTGGCGCACACCTTTAACCCCAGTACTCAAGGGGCAGAGAGGCAGGCTCTGAGCCGTTGAAGGTGTATGGTCTTGTTTCTCCTTCTAGAGCAGTGGTTCTCAACCCATGGGTCACGACCTCTTTGAGGTCGAGTTACCCTTTCACAGAGGTCGCATATCAGATAACCCTGCATATCAGATATTTACATAATGATCCATAACAGTAACAAAGTTATAGTTCTGAAGTAGCAACAAAAATAATTTTATGGTTGGGGGTCACGACAACATGAAGAACTGTATTAAGGGGTCTCAGTGTTAGGAAGGTTAAGAGCCACAGCTCTAGAGCACATGGGTATCCCTGTTGTCTCCAGCCTGAGTTTCTGTGTGGGTTCTGTGTGTTCTGATATTCTCATGCTTTTATTTTCCTTCCAACAGAAAGTTTCCCAAGAGTTCATACATTTAGAGAGATAGTCATATTGTTGTGAGGTATCTGCCAGAGAAGACAGATCGGACACAGTTAAGCCAATAGAAAGCCTTCAATGGCAGGCCAGCAACTTATACTAGGTATTCAGGATCCCACTGTAGCCCTGAGCCTTTTTCAGGGTGAGCTTTTAAGCACAAAAACCATGTCCTGGGTTGACATACTTCAGTTAGCAAGCACAGTTAGCCAGAAGTGGAAATACAGGAGCCAAAAAGCTAGGCTAGTACATTTAGAGACATTCCCAGAACCACAGGCTTGGATGGTTAGGCCTTTCTTTTAGTTTTGGCTAGTGGGGCTGTCTATGTGTTGAATTATATGGCCTGAGTGGTATTTCCATCATGGAGTCAGTTCTGCTAAGGTCTGGAGGGCCTACTAAGGGCCTGTTACAATAGGACAAAGCTCTGAGCCCTATGGTGTTAAAGTGTATTAGTTACTTTTTTTTGTTGCTGTGACCAAATACCTAGCAAACATGACTTAAGGAAGGAAGGATTTATTTTGACTTACAATTACAGGTCAGTCCACCATGGGGATGGTGTCATGGCATCAGGAGCCTGAGGCAGCGGGTCTCACTGGACACCAAGTAGGAAACAGACAAGAATACTGCTGCGCCTCACATTGAGGGAGGGCCTTCCCTTTTCAATTAAACCGGTTTGGAAACACCCTTATAGACACACCCTGAGCTTTGTTTCCAGGGGATTTTAATTCCAGTCAAGTTGACAATCAAGATCTCAAAAATAAATATGCCATCACACAAAATGTATCTTTAAATATATATGTGCATATATATATATTGTATATGATATATTTCTATGTTAAATATATAGAAGGTGTATTGTCTTGTTTCTCCATATATATATATATATATTTGATTTTTATTATGTGTACATGTATGTCTATGTATGTGCTACACACATGTGTGCAGGTACCTGGAGAGGGTATGTTAGACCCCTGAGCTCGAGTTACTGACAGTGTAAGGTGTCAGACCCGGGTGCTGGGAAAGGAACTCAGGCCTTCTGGGAAAGCGGAATGTGCACTTAATCGCTGAGCCATCTCTGAAGCCCACTCCCACCCCCCAAAGTGTGTCTTTGTTTAGACTTGCCTTTTCTGAACGTTGAGCATAACAAACTGTGAGGGCTTTTATTTATTTATTTTTGTCACTTGATAAACGTCTCCCCTGCTTTTTCCTGTACCCAATGTTGCCTTTGCCGCCACTCAAGAGACTCACTTTCTTGTGGGTGTTTCGTTCTCGTCCGGAATGCTTTCAGAATTTCCTCTCTGTCTTGGATGAAGAAAATAAACATGTCACTCTCCTTGGCAGTTCAGGATCCTCCTTTCCTCAGATTTTCCAGCTTTCTTAAATTCAGGGAAATTGCTCATTATTATTCTTAAACGATTTCTTCGCCCGAATCTCCTGTTATGTAAGTGTTGACAGCTTTACTTCCAGCTTTCATAACTTTTCAAGAATTCCCAACTTGTGTTCCTTCTGTCTCCCGAAAGATGCTCGTCTTCCTGACAGTTTTCCCGGGACTTCCGGGTCTTAACACAAAGAGCCCTCAGTCTTGTGGCCTTTCCCAGCTCCTCCAGGTACGATGAACAGAGCCAGTGTGTTTGAGTTCTGCTGGTTTCAGTGATTACATTCGTATCCTGTGTTTCCCTTCAGTTCTGCCTTATGATTGTCCATTTTTTCAGGATTTCCTGTAAGGGAAGCTGACTTGTTTTTCTTTTCTTTTTCATTTTTCTTCTTTTTTTTCCAGAGAGGGTCTCATGTAGCCTAGGCTGGCCCCAGACTCCCTGTGTAACCCAGGCTAGCCCTGAGCTCCTTACCCTGCTGTCTCATCTCCCAGATGCTGAGATCATAGGATGTGTCATTATACCCAGAGGAAGTTACTTTGAAATGGTAACCAAACTATCCATTAATCCTGCTTTGCTCTGACGATGTTGTCTTTGCTCAGTGGCCGCGGTTTCACCGGCTCCACATTCTTAGCAATGGTCATGATGATTAGGAACCTTCAGAAGAATGCAGAAACATAAGCTTCACTCCCTACCCTCTGAGTGACTCTGTGTGTGTGTGTGTGTGTGTGTGTGTGTGTGTGTGTGTGTGTGTGTTGTGTATGTGTGCATGTGTGTGCGCGCTCATGGGGAAGTCAGAGGTCCACTGGTGGGAATGATGTTTCTCCTTCTACCATGTGGGTCCCAGGGATCAAATTCAGGTCATCAGGTTCAGTAGCAGGAACCTTACTCATGAACCATCTCACACTTTTTGTGTTTAATACACAGCATCTAGTCTGACTCTGTTTGGATCATAATGTGCTGTTTTCTCAACAGGTAACTTTCACCCAAATACATTTATTAAGAGACATTATAACTGTGTATAGTGGCACATACTTACCATCCTAGCCCAGGGGACAGAAGCAGAGGCAGGAGGATTTCATGTTCAAGAACAGCCTCAGCCTGAGCTCACATAGCAAGATTGTCAAAAACAGCCAAGGGCTGAGGGGCTGAGGAGATATATATATATATCTTTCACTGTTGCCTGTCCTTCCGTTCTCTATAGTTCTGTATATGAATTATTGTTTTTTGTGTTATATCATGAATGTTTTAAGGGGAAGTTACAAGGTCACACTCTGGAACTGGCACATCTGACATTTAATTACCTGTTCCATAGATAATCTGATTTGTTGTATCAACTTGTATATCGTCAGTCATCTTTGAACTTGCAGATTCTTCATCCATAAGAATGAATTAATAGCTCTTGTTTCATAAAGTAATTGTGTGGGCTAAAAACAGACAATGTATGTGATGATCTTTGTATAATCCATAGCCAATAGTTAATGATCACTACTCAGCATTTACTATTGGAATATGCTACAAATATTGAATATTAGTATTTTCTTCCTTTCTTCCTTCCTTCTTTCCTTCCTTCCTTCCTCCCTCCCTCCTTCCTTTCTTCCTTTTTTTTTCTAGACAAGGTTTCTCTATGTAGTCCTGACTGTCCTAGAACTTGATCTGTAGACCAGGCTGGCCTCAAACTCTGAGATCCACCTGCATCTGCTTCCCGAGTGCTGGGATTAAAGGCATGTGTCATCATGTCTGGCTGAGCATTAGTATTTTTGAGATCAGTCTTGAAGCTATACATCTAAAGTGGTAAAAATAGGGTTAGGGAGATGGCTCAGACCTGAAGAGGACTAGCTGCTTTTTCAGAGGGCCGTAGTTCCGTTCTCAGCACCCATGTTTTGTGGCTCACAACCACTTATAACTCCAGACCCAGGGGCTCTGATGCCCTCCTTGGCCTCCACTGGCATCTAAACATATGCACGAATGCACGCACATACAGACATACACATATAAACATCTGTAGCTTGAGTTTTTTCGCCTTGCCCACAGTCAGGACAAACCTCTGTCACCCGCCAGTCCCACAGCCGCTCAGACCCAACCAAGTAAACACAGACACTTATATTGCTTTCAAACCGTATGGCCGTGGCAGGCTTCTTGCTAACTGTTCCTTTATCTTAAATTAACCATTTCCATAAATCTATTCCTTAAAGTAATCCATTTCTACAAATCTATACCTCGCCACGTGGCTGGTGGCTTATCAGCGTCTTCACATGCTGCTGGTCATGGCGGCGGCTGCAGCGTCTCTGGTCATGGCAGCGGCTGCAGCCTCTCTGGTCATTGCGGCGGCTGCAGCGTCTCCTTCTGCCTTTCTGTCCTTTTATATCTCCTCTCTGTTAGTCCCACCTATCTTTCCTGCCTAGCCACGGCCGATCAGGTTTTATTTATTAACCAATCAGAGCAACTTGACATACAGACCATCCCCCAGCACAGCCAAGTGCAGACCATCTCAGACACCTGCACTCAGGCCCATGGTCCTAATCATCCTCTATACGGACCTGCTGGGTAACGCCACAAAGAACCCAAGAAGGGCTCCCACAGGACATACAGAACATCCCACAGCACCTCCCCTTTTCTTTTTTTTAAAAAGGAAGGTTTTAACTTTTACACATCTCCAAAGTCAGCTTGGTATATTTGGGAATTTGGGCGTAGCTTCTCTTAACTACTTCCTGCTGGAGGGGGGCGCTGTATGTTATGGGGACGCAAAGAAAATTTTAGGATCATGGAGTAGTCCGTGAGACCGTATCATCTGAGCCAGTTGCCTTGAAACGATTCTGGATGTTGGATCATCTGGGCCATGGTGTCATCGGAGACCTTTCAGGTGGTCTTGGCTGGTCAAACCTGATGTATCTTAATCTGGAACAAATCTATAGCCTCTGGCTTTCTGTAGAGACAAAAGCAGAGTCTCCTTTCCAAAGTAACACATCCTTATATCCAAATTTTAAAGTCAAGATATCTTTAATATATACATATTGGTTTAACTCAACATCTTTTACGATCAAATGTTTTTCTGCAGTTAAAAATCCCAAAGACAATATAATCCAAACTCTTTGTGTGATATCCATCTTTACATGGCTTATTTTTTATATTACTTTTACTTTCTCTTTAACGACTTTATTTTTTTAAACTTTCTATTTCTTTATATAACTGTCTATGTTCCTTTTCCTCTCTCTTCCAAGCCCCAGGAACCCGCCAGTAACTCAAACCGGCGGCTGCCGCTCATTTGAGAGAGAGAATTAGGAACTGTGGGGCGTTTACCGACGTCACCGCTCCGTGTGTTGAGTTCTGAATCCTCTTTACCACCACGCGAGGATTCTTCTCAGATCACACTTTATTGGAGCGCCTCTTGGTTAAGGAACTTTGTCTTTAGTATTTTTTTTTTTTTTCATAACACCGGCCTTTATCCCTGTTCATTTGTCCTTTTTCTTTAGTCCCTTTTTTTTTTTCTTCCCTTTTTTTCTTTAGCCCTTTTTTTCTTTAGCCCCACGTTCGGGCGCCAAATATAGATGTAACCAACCGTTTTATTAAATAAGAAACACAGAAATAATGCAAAAGAGAAAGCCGAGAGGTCAGAGCTCAGAGCCAAAATCTCACCCTTCTGCCTGCGGTGTCCCAGCTTCCCGAATGAGGGCTCCTTTTCCTGTCTGTTAGTCTATTTAAAGAGACAGAACAAGCCACAGCTATCTCACCTCACCAGTTCCTCAGCTGGTCCTGTTTCCTCAGACTGGAAGCTTCTGTGTCCTCATCCCAATAGCTCTCAGCTGAACTGTGTTGCTCCAAAGCCTGAAAGCTTAACCAGCCAAATGCTTCTAGTTTCTGGTCCTCACGCCTTATATATCTTTTTGCTTTCTACCACCACTCCCTGGGATTAAAGGCTGGCTTTCTGGGATTAAAGGCGTGTGCCACCACCGCCACACTTTTGCTATGGCTCTAATAGCTCTGACCCCCGGACAACTTTATTTATTAACATACAATCAAAATCACATTTCAGTATAATTAGATTACCACCACAAACATCAATAAAACAAATAGATTCATTGAAGTGGTTACTATCAACTGTGTGTTTTTCGGGGGATGGAATTCAGGGCCTTAGGCATATGTTGGCAGTGGCTGTAACTACCCCTGAATTCTACTCCTAGCCAGTTCTCTCCCACTTTTGACAGTTCATCTGCTGTTTAATGAACTCCGTTCCCTGCCTCCTCACCTCCTCTTTTTTCCATAGTCTGAAATTAATTTAGATATTGTTAAATTGCTCTTAATAATACCTAATTTAGTTTTGAGAATGAACTTTAATATTTGGTTCGTTGTATAATAAATCTAAAGCTGATTATTGTTTCATATTAGTGAGCCTTGGAGCTGGGCTTATTTGGGCATGAAGCAAAAATATGAAGTGTGCTGAACCATGCAGAAGGGTGTTGTCCGCAGGCTGAGATCTGAGGCTGTGGTGATTTCATACCTTGCTGAACCATGCAGAAGGGCTCTGTCTGCAGGCTGTGATCCAAGGCTGTCGTGAGGCCTGTGTAGCTCATGCCTACTCAAAGTGAGTGGTCCTTTGACCCCAGGTGGGGAAGAACAATCCTGGGAGCTGCCACTTTGATACCTTTGGGTGCTTTGTGCTCTCTTTATACAGAGAGAGCTTCCTAACTACAATGCTAATTTCAACTGTGGTCTCTGAGAGGGGACTCAGTGTTGCTTCAGTTGTAGATACTACCATTTAGAACTCTCTCTCTCTCTTCTTCTTTTTTTTTTTTTCTTTTTTTTTTTTTTTTTTTTTTTGGATTTTTCGAGACAGGGCTTCTGTGTGTAATAGCTCTGGCTGTTCTGGAAATTGCTTTGTAGACCAGGCTGACCTGGAATTCACAGAGGTCTGCCTGGCTCTGCCTCCCTAGTGCTGGGATTAAAGGCCTGCGCCGCCGCCGCCGCCGCCGCCGCCGCCGCCGCCGCCGCCGCCGCCGCCGCCGCCACCACCACCACCACCACCACCACCCAGCTAAGATGTGATTGTTTGTTTTTGGAGGGGTGGCCTTATAACTCTTGATGTAACTGAAAATTCGCTTGATTCTCAATGTAGAGTCCAGGAAATGTTTTATAGCCATCTGCACTGACTAATTATGGACATGTGAGCCATCGAGATGGGTCAGCAGGTAACGGTGTCTTCACCAAGCCTGGATTCCTGAGTTCAGTCCCTGGGAATCCATCATAGTGGGAAAAGAGAACCGACTCCTGCAAGTTGTCCTCTGACTTCTACATGTATGCAGTGGCGTGCACCACCCCCATACACATATACGCACATAAAATAAAGGGATACATGTAAAAAGTTAATTTTACAAGAAAAACTATTGACAGGTCAAATGTCATCTTCCCTCTTATTTAATTTAAAAAATTTTTGAAAAAAAAAAATCTCTACACATAAAATAAATGTTAGGAAATTCAGTACAGGGACAGGGATGGTGACTCTGTTGTTAAAGTCCCTGCCTTCTAAGCACAGGGACATGAACTCAATCTTGAGAACACGTACGAAACTCTAGACACAGCAGCATGAGAGCGGCATTGGAGAGGTGAAGACAGGAAGCCCCCTGAGGCCTGCTGGCCAGGCCCTCTAACAGACAGGTTCAGTGGAGGGTGACCCCCGTCAGAAAAACAAGATGTGGAGTGGCCGAGGAAGACACCTTTCCCAAACACGTATGTCTACACATACACACACAAGAAAATCCAGAACAATTCTAGCAATTTTGCTGATTTAATCAATGTGTGCATATGGATTTGAAAAACAATTATCATGTTTTTTTCTGGCTGTTTTGGAGCACTGTAAATATATGATGTGTTGGTTAGTTGGGTGGTCTAGTGTTGACCCATTTCTCCCCCAAGATTCAGTGAGCTGGAGAGTAAATATCAAACACTGGAAGAGGTAAGGACCAAATGTCTGTGTGAAGCTGTTAAGTGGAGGTAACAGAGATGGTGGACACAGTGGCACACTTCCAGAGCATTCTCCTTTAAGAGGAACAGCTCTGGTCAATTCTGCCAAGAGTGAATGGAGGCCAGAGAGTGACAGATCTGACTATGTAAGAGAATCATATGCAGACTTTATACAAAAATCCCTGCATTTTAACTCAGGTGACTCCTAGAAACTTCCTAGTAACATAACGACTAAGTTATGTTCACAGTGCTTGTTGGGCCACTGAAACTCAAGCTGGAACTAAATCCAGGTCGGTGGGTCCTGGTTCACAACCTCAGCCATGAGTGTTCTCATGGCTTCTGGGATTTTTGCATTTGGTGCCAATTCAGATTAAACTCGCCATCATTTGACAGGATGGGTTCTCAGAGATGTAAGGGCAATGGGGACATCTCCAAGGTCTTCCCATTTAGAATGTGTGATATGGTAACTTAAGGGGTAAATGGTGCTGTGGTGACTGGCTGCAGCTTCTCTACTAAGCAGTTAAAAATCTCCACAGTAAACTATATGACACATGCCAAGCCCCACCCCATGGACTGTACTCAAGTAAACCACATGACACACGCCAAGCCCCACCCCATGCATGGACTGTACTCAAGTAAACCACATGACACACGCCAAGCCCCACCCCATGGACTGTACTCAAGTAAACCACATGACACATGCCAAGCCCCACCCCAAGAACTGCACTTCAATGAACTACATGCCAAGTACCGCCTCAGGGACTCCACTCCAATGCGCTACAGGACACATGCCAACCACTGCTCCATGGACTGGATTCCAGGAAGGACATGATTAACCAAACTCCGCAACCTCAATCTTTCTTCGGTATTTGTCTTAGTTCGGGTTATCATTGCTCTGATGAAACGTCACAGCAAAAACAACTTAGGACTTATTTGGCTTACATGTCTTAAGTCGCAGTTTGTTGAGGGAAGCCAAGGCGGCAATGCAACCTGGATGGGAACCTGGAGGCAGGAGCTGACGCAGAGGCTGTGGAGGGGAGCTGCTTACTGGCTCGCTCCTCACGGCTTGCTCAGCCTGATTTCTTATAGAACTCAGGATCATCAACCCAGGGAATGGCCCCACCCACAATGGGCTGGGCCCTTCTCTATTGATCACTAATTAAGAAAATGCCCTACAGACCTGCCTGCAGCTCTACACTGTGGAGGCGTTTTCTTAACTGAAGCTCCCTCCTCCTTGATGACTTTAGCTTTGACATAAAACTAGCCAGCACACATTTCAATCGGTTCCTCTTATTTCTGACATTAACAGTAAGACAAATTCCATAACTACCCTGTTTCTAGATCTAGCTAACCACCTCTATAGCCTATTGGGAGTGGGGAGTGGGAGGGGGGCGTTAGAGACAGAGTTTCTCTACGTAGCCTTGGTGGTCCTGGAACCCACTCTGTAGACCAAGCTGGCCTCGAACTCAGAGATTCACCTGCCTCTGCCTCTTTAGATGTTGGGACTATTTGGGCCACCACCGCCCCGCTGGATTAATATGGTTTGCTCTCTCTTTCTCCCTCCCTCTCTCCCCTTTCTCCTCTTCTCTGTCTCTTTTCTCGCTCAAGTATTTTTAACAGCACAAAATTGTTTTTCATCTCACTCAGAGTCGTTTTCTAACAATTACATAGACCATTTTAATTGCAAATGCCGTGCCTCCAAATAGCCAGGCAAATTAGCATAAACACAGAACCGAAAGCTGTCAGGGTAAGTCTTAAATTAAGCAGGCTACAAGAGGAGCTTGTGGTTAGCAAGGAAGGTTAACCACAGACAGCTCACATAAGTGCTATAGACGTGCTTCTGGCTCTTGGCCGGGTACAGCTGGGCACACTTCCTCCTCAGCCAAGAGCACTTCTGAAACCAGGACGCTCACTACACACCTGCCAAGAGAATGGGTGAATGAGGAGGCTCACTCTGCTCACTTTCCCCATGCATTCACTCTGATTCACTTTTAGTGTGTGAGTGTGTGTGTGTCTCTCGAGTGCATGCCTGCGTGCACCTGCACACTCATGTACAAGTGTATGAGTGGAGATCAGAGGACAACTTTTGAGATTTGGGCTTCTCCTTTCACTGTGGGCTCTGGGGTGGAACTTACGTCATCATGCCTGTGCAGCAAATGCCTTTACCCAACGGAACCTTCTTACCAGCCCATCATGCAGTCATCTAAATGCCCCCTCTGGTTAACGTCATGAATAGGCTGATTTCATCATACCACCCCTCAGTTAAACATCTTTGCACGGTAGTAAGTGGTGTGCCCCGCCCCCAGAGTGGGGGTGGGGGTGGCACTTGCGTGGCGTGCAGGAGGACAACTTTCTGATGTCAGCCCTTGCCTTTCCATCTGAGACAGGGCCTCTTTCCTACTGTACCGCCTGGCTAATTGGTCTTCTAGCTTCTGGGGATCCTCCTAGTGGTACTTTGAGTGTCATTGGCCCCCATAAACTCCTAGGGAGTGGCACCCGTAGGAGGTGTGGCTTTGGAGTAGGCGTCGCCTTGTTGGAGGAAGTGTGTCACTGTGCAGGCAGGCTCCTATATGCTCAAGCCACACTCTGTGTTACCTGTAGGATCAAAGATGTAGAAGTCTCAGCTCCTTCTCCAGCACCGTGTCTGCCTCTACACCACCATGTCCCACCATGATGATCATGGACTGAACCTCTGAACTGTAAGCTGCCACCTCATTAAATGTTTTCCTTTGGAAGAGTTGCTGTGGTCATGGTGTCTCCTCACAGCCATAGAAACCCTGACTAAGACACTCTTGTCTCTACACCCCTGCCCCCCATAGAGCTTCGCTTAGGTTCCGGGGATCCAAACTCATCACCAGGTTAAGATGGCAAGTGCTTTTCCACTGACTTGTCTCTCCACCCCTTAAGCGAAAATCACTATAATATTTTCATAATCTTATGTTTTCATAATGTTTTTCTTGTTTTCATAATATTTACCATTTGTTTTCTGAGGATTTCAGAGACACATACAATGGACTCTGATCATATTCATCTGCTACACTTTTTAGCTCTTACTACCGATATAAGAAGTCCAGTCTCCTGCCCCATTCAAACACATCACCTCCTAACAATACATACCCACATCCTTTTTGTGCCCCTGAAAACCGAATAAATCCTTGGTGCATGAATCAGTGCAGCGGAGAGCTCATTTCCTTAATGAAACATTCCGTGGGCGTGTTCAGCTTACATTGAATTTATATTTATCTAGTAATAGCCCAACACCTGGCTCCCTGGCTCATCCCCAGATCACACCAATAAACTCTCTAGAGGATGAAACCCTTCCCCAGGGACAGGAAAGAACAGGAAACCAACTGTAAAGACAAACACACACACACACACACACACACACACACACACACACACACACACACACACACCTTTTTCTTTAAAGGCAGTGAATGACAGTCTTTTATTGTTGCTGGCTCTTCCCCTTTTCCCCTCATAAGGTAATATTCTCCTGCCGTAGGAGACTTTGTCAGCCTTCATTGTTTGCTTCTCTGTCCCAAACACAGTAATAGTCGAGGCTTTAAATTCCCTGGTACACGTAGAGATCCGTTGGTAAAAATTTTTGCCTAGGCAACGTTATGAAAACGCAATTGGAATATTGTTTCCTAATGGAAGTATTTATGAAGAATAAACACTTAGCGGGTTTTAACGATCCACACTGGGCTAGTGTACGAGCTCTACTTTCAAAATACCTGACAGAATCTGACGGGGAGGAATTGTTTATTTTGCTCATCCCAGCAAAATGGTGCTAGGCCTGGCCCCGGGTGTTTGAGCAGAATAGAAAGCATGTGGGTCGGGGAGGCTGTTCTCCTCCCTGTGCACAGGAGGCAACACAGAGCAGTTCATGTCAAGGTGGGCAGGAAGCTCAACAGTGTGTAACTGTAACAGGTGTGGGCAGCATACAGCTAAGGACACGCCCACCCCGTGACCAGCCGGGCCCCACAGCTCGACCAACCTCCAGTGGCCTGGTGAAATTCTGAGCCTACCAATGGATCAAATCATTGATCAGGTGAGTGCTCTCCTGACCTAATTGTCTCTTCAGAGGTCCCCATGGACACACCCAGAGGCGAGCCTTACCAATTCCCTAGGTTCTTCTCTGTCCAGTCAAGCTGACAATTGAAATTGCCCTTCCCAGTTGGGACAGAAAGTATTTCACATCCATGTTACAGGCAAAATAAGGCACATGAGATGATTGGGGAGCAAGCTCCAGTAGGGTCTATGTGTAAGTACTGATGTTGGGACAGATTCAAGAGCAAATTCCTTCAAGGACACTAAGGGTAGCAACCCGAAAGGAAGTGTGAGTCCTGTGACAGCCAATTTTGTCACCAACTCAGATTGGTTTATGTTTAGCGGGTGGGACCCGGATTAGAACCAACATGTCTTAGGTCTGAGTTCCAGGGGCATTTTAATTTTGTCTTGGAAGTATTGTTAGGTGTTTTTAAATGGATTCCATAAACTTCAAGTCCATCTCCCTCCCATAGGAACTAGGGAGAAGACACAGGCCTGTGATTTCTTTTGGTGCTCTTTTTTTTTTTTTTTTTCTCCAGGGGGATCGATAAGAAAGGGTTTATTTGGCTCACAGTTCCGGGGTAAAGTCCATCATTGTGTGGACGTCAAGGCAGCAGGAACTGGAAGCAGTCAGCCACACCCGTGAGCAAGGAACAGAAAAAGATACGTGTGCACACGCTTGTGCTCAGCTCACTTTATTTATTATAAAATATTTTTATTAATCCCTAATGTTCGTTATCCACCCCCAGACCCCCTCTGCCCAATCCTCCTCCCCCTCCCCCCACTTAAACCTCCTTTCCCATGATTCCTTCTTTATCTTTCTCCCCCTCCCCACCCAAGCCCCTTTATGGTTTCCTGTCTGTTATAGGTACTCCACGTTTAACACCTAGAGCTGAAGATGGGGAGCTGGAAACCATAGAGTGAGACCATGGGATGTTTGTCTTTCTGGGTCCTGTTCATCTTAGTATAATGGCTGCCAGTTCTGTTCATTTACCTCCAAGTTTCATTTTTCTTTATGGCTAATAATACGTCATTGTGTATAGGTACCACGTTTTTATTACCAATCATCTGCTGATGGACAGCTAGGCTGTTTCTATGTCCTGCCTATTGTGAGTAGAGCCGTGATGAACATGAGTGAGCACAAGTTGCTGGAGTGGGACCTAGAGTCCTTTGAGAATCGGTCCTTCCTGTGGCTTTTTAAACCACAAAAGGGTTGAATAACTCCTGTTTTCCAACTTGGCTTTGTTTTGTATTTTGAATTTTATGTTCATTGATGTTTTGCCTATATGTATGTCTTTGTCAAGGTCAGATATATATATATATATATATATATATATATATATATATATATATATATATATATATCAGGTTATTTGTGAGTTCCTAAATGCACAATGCTTGCTGAGTTCTTTTTGCTTTGTAAATACTGTGTGGAATGCCCTGCCCAGTGTGAATGGCTTGCAAGCCCACAGTTCTTCCAAGCACAGGCTGCAACACCATTGCTTCTACAGTCATGTTCTTGTCTAGAAAAAGGCAGGAGCTCTGTCCTCCAGAGTCCTGGTTGTGTCAACAGGCAGCTGGGTCTGCTTAACATTTTGTTTCTCCATTTGTAAGTAATTTCAGGTCAAAAATATGCAAATTGTCTTGTTTTCTGATCTCTTGAGTACCTAGAACAGTTGACTTTGTCAGCGATGAGAAGCGATCAGTGAAAGTGTGTGGACGGGTAGAAACTAGATAGTCAGCAGGGAGCAGTATATCCTGAGAGGAACTGAAACCTCCCCAAGAGATGTTCATTAAAAAACACAAAAACACAGGGCAGTGGTGGCACAGGCCTTTAATCCCAGCACTCCCTAAGCAGAGGTGGGTGGATCTCTGAGTTAGAGGCCAGACTAGCCTATAGAGTGAATTCCAGGATGGCCAGGGCTGTTAACACAGAGAACCCTGTCTCTAAAAACCCAACCCAACCCAACCCAACCCAACCCAACCCAAACCAAACCAAACCAACCCAACCCAACCCAACCCAACCCAACCCAAACCAACCCAAACCAAACCAAACCAAACCAAACCAAACCAACCCAACCCAACCCAAACCAAACCAAACCAAACCAAACCAAAACCAAAACCAACCCAACCCAACCCAAACCAAACCAACCCAACCCAACCCAACTCAAACCAAACCAAAACCAAAACCAACCCAACCCAACCCAACCCAACCCCAATCCAACCCAACCCAACCCAAACCCAACCCAACCCAACCCAACCCAACCCAAACCAACCCAACCCAACCCAAACCAAACCAAAACCAACCCAACCCAACCCAACCCAACCCAACCCAACCCAACCCAACAAACCACCACCACCAAAAAACTCCCACAAAAGCAACTTCTAAAATCATACAAAACTGCTTTGTTTTGGGTATCCTCACATTATAGAATTGAAAACAAAAGAGAATAAAGGAGAGAGGAAAACTGTTTGGTAGCTTATTTCTCTAACTGCAGATTTCTTGTTAAGTCCCTAATGTCTCTGTGGGTCCTAACCCTGTGTCTCAAATCCAATCAGAGGTCAGTTACTGCGTAAGTTACTCTGTAGATGTAACCAACCGTCTTATTAAATAAGAAACACAGAAACAATGTAAAAGAGAAAGCCGAGAGGTCAGAGCTCAGAGCTAAAATCTCACCCTTCCTCCTGCTGTCCCAGCTTCGCGAAAAGAGACCTACTTCCTGTCGGTTCGTATTTTTAAAGTATGTTGTTCTGCCTTCTCATTGGTTGTAAACCCAAACACATGACTGCCTCGTCACTGTCTGAATGTACAGCCCCCTAGGTCTTAAAGGCATATGTCTCCAATGCTGGCTGTATCCCTGAACACACAGAGATCTTATGGGATTAAAGGCGTGTGCCACCACCGCCACACTCTTGCTATGGCTCTAATAGCTCTGACCCTGAACACACAGATATCTATGGGATTAAAGGCGTGTGCCACCACCGCCACACTCTTGCTATGGCTCTAATAGCTCTGACCCCCAGACAACTTTATTTATTAACATACAATCAAATTAATATTTCAGTACAAATCAAAATAATATTTCAATACAATTAGATTACCACCACATTTCCCCTTTTCTATTTTAATAAAAAGAAAAAAAGCAAAAGGTTATGACTAACAAAAGAAAAACTATATACAAAAGTACAATAACTATATACAATATATACAAGTAATAAATACCTAAACAGGTATTTGACGAATCAGAGAAAATAATTCCATTATCTATCCTATTTTGATAATTCCAAGATGTATCTAATGTACTTTCTATCCTAATTAATTTTCAACTATAACTAACTAATCTTCGACCATAACTAACTAATCTTCAACTCCCTCAGAGACCCAAGAAGGGAATAATATTAGCTAACAAAAATAAAAACAGGAAGTGCATGCAAGCAACTTCCAAAAAATTTTTGTGAGTTGACAGAAACAGCCAGCTGCCTGGGCAGTCACCTGAGGTTTCTCCGCAGTGTTGGGGCATCATCTTCTGCCTATAGGCTTAGTGTATCTGACAGACTCATTTGTGAAGTAGGATGTACACAAGGTCAACAGTTCAACCTCACATTGGGTGAGAGCAGTCCACGTACCAGAAACACCTGAATTCCACTAGTGTCCTGTCATGATTCAGGATTTTAAATTCTGGAAATTGTTGACAGTTTTTTAATTCAGCTGTCCATTCTTCTTGGCTGTGTATATATGGCTTCATCTCAGCATCCCCTTCTTCTCCACATCCCTCTATTAAATGCCAGTCTACTTTTGAGAGGCATGAGCTTTCAGCTGCTGTTCCATTGTACAACAGAATCCATCGGCCCTCTGCCTGTTAAGCTGCCTTCGAAGAAAAGGGCACCGTACCTTTTCCGGATGCGAAGGCCACTTCAGGGATGGAGCCATATTGTCCTGGCCTCAGAAGATGCCTTTTGATAAAGCCATAACCACACTTGTTTTGGCAAGAATCAGTAGTCCCTTGTTTCGTGATCTGTCTGTCCATTTTGTCCTGTTGATTCGAGGATACTTTGTTGTCCAGTGGCTAACTTTTGCCAGAATGAAAGTTGACTCCATATGCAGTTTCTTCAATGCCCATATTTTCTCTAAAGTAGATTGGTACTGCCAGGAGCCGACATGTCTCAAAAAAGAAAAATTTTCTAAGTTATTAAAACATTTTAAATGCCATATTCTGTAGATCTCTGAAGGGTTTGAAGATGACCTGTCTAAAACATCTCTGCTCAATTTTTAAAACATATCCAATATGACTACAAGTTCTATGATAATGTCTAACTACTAGCTTTCATTTCTTTATATCCTAATAGTTGATAATAATAACATTCAAGGATCAGAAATTTGCATTACATTGTTAAATGGATGGAATAAATACAATTAGAAATATACATATAGCATTTTCTAACAATATCAGTTTCAAATTTGTGTACAATATAAAACAATTCAATCCAATGTAAAGTATTTAAAACTAGTAATTGTCTTTCTCTTTTCTTTCTTTTTTTTTTCTTTCTTTCTTTCTTTCTTTCCTTCTTTCTTTCTTTCTTTCTTTCTTTCTTTCTTTCTTTCTTTCTTTCTTTCTTTTTTTTTTTAAACAAGAACCTTAAATCTAATCTCCTTTGCTTAGCCTTTTTCCTAACCCTTGACAATAACTTGTAACCAACCCCCCTAAATACTGAAAATTATCCCAGACCCAGAACCCATTAAAAAGACCAAAAAACCACCTGCCCCACACCACCTCTTTGGGAATGTGGGCGTCGTATTCTTAAAATTGCTTCCTGCTGGGTATGGGCGAAGTTTTCTTTATCCTGAAAGAAAAATTTTAGGTTAATTGTCAAATTCTAAGAGAGGTAACTATATCCTTCACTATCCAGTCTGTGTATAATGCCAAAGTTCAGGGTTTATCTCAAGTCCTTATTCAAGTAGTCTTTGAGACTGGATCATCTCAGCTAGTCATCTCAAAATTGCTCTGAGCACCTTGTAGTTCAAAGCTGATCTGTGGATGATGTTTGTCAGCTTAATGATATTATTATTGTCCACGTGGAATTGTTGTTGTTGTGGGGCCCCATCTTCTTTCTGGAGACTTCAGTTGATATTAGGCCTGGCCGTGATTTCCTGCAGAAAACTGATAAGAGACTCGAACACAAAAACATATATATGCAGCTAGCCTTTTTTCTAGAATTAGTTAGTACTCTATGTGACCATTCATATCTTAACAAAGTTTAAAATGTATATATATATATTAATCTTGTAAATTTTGATATAAAATTTATACTTTGAGAAAAGTTTAAAGAATCAGAATAGAATCAAAGAGTTGAGATTAGTAATAGAATAGTCCCTTAATTAATTTTGCTTTTGTCCTGTACCATAGCAGAAGATGGCTCTTATTCTGGCATGATACAGGGAGTTTGCATTTTCCTTTTAACAACATGCTTGATTTTAAAGAAGGAGAGAGCCATTCTCCAACTCCAAAGTCAGCTTTAAATTTTAATTGAACTGGGACTGTTAGAAGACCAATAGTGTTAAATCTTTAGAGAAAAGCAGAAACAAACATTTAGGAAGACATAAAATTTTTTTTTTTAGATAATATATACCCATACACCGTTTCACTCTGTTTCTTGGGATAGATGATTTGTCCCTTTTCTTCAGTTGTCTCATTTGTCCAGTGTTCTTCAGATTCCTTAACCTTCATTCTCCTAAAAGACAAAAACAAAAACCTTTCCCCAAGACTAATTTTGGGGATGTTCCTTTTTGGCAAGTTATTATCTGATGAAATGAAAAGGCATGTTTTATTGATACAAGTTAGTTTAAATTGGATGTTCATGCTGGTTGATGAACTATCACCTCCTCTAATTAAGAGGTCTCTCTTGTTCAAATCGAACCTTTATCAATTTTGATGGTACCCACAGCTTATCTTCTCCTGTAGAAACAAAAGCAAAACCACGTCCCCAATGTAATACATACCCTGGTTTCCATTCTGAGGTCAGCACATCCTTAAAGTATATAGGCTGATTTAATTCTGTAGTTTTTTCTATTATCCAATGTCTCTCTGCAGCTGTTGTTCCTTTCAAATCTGCGTAGAACAGTAGAAATCCGAGGGGATTTTCAAAGCAGCCACCTAGTGTCCCAGGTGTAAATCCAGAGAGAGAGAGAGAGAGAGAGAGAGAGAGAGAGAGAGAGAGAGAGAGAGAGAGAGAGAGGAAAGAGAGAACGCACAAGAAAACGTAGCCGGCTAAAGCTTAAATGCAGCCACGTGTTCCCTCTTGTGCCGAGTCAAGGCTTGGGTCTGGCTTCCTTAAGCTCCGACCACGTGCGTTGGCTTTACAGGCAGGGCCCTGTTCGGCAGGGCAGGTCTGAGTTGTTTGTAGCACCGGCTTTAGGCAAGCTGCTCACAGACCTAGGCCCGGGCTAGAAGTTGCTACCCGGACTAGGACGCCAGCAGCTCGGACTAAGAAGCCGATCGCCGCCGGCCGCCGTGTGCCGCCGCTGCCGCCGCCGCCGCCGCCGCCGCCGCCGCCGCCGCCGCCGCGGGCCGCCTGCCGCCCTTGCGGGAAAGCGGACCTGCCGCCAAGCCAAGCAGTTTTTAATGGATTCTTGTCACGTTGGGCGCCAGATGTAGATGTAACCAACCGTCTTATTAAATAAGAAACACAGAAACAATGTAAAAGAGAAAGCCGAGAGGTCAGAGCTCAGAGCTAAAATCTCACCCTTCCTCCTGCTGTCCCAGCTTCGCGAAAAGAGACCTACTTCCTGTCGGTTCGTATTTTTAAAGTATGTTGTTCTGCCTTCTCATTGGTTGTAAACCCAAACACATGACTGCCTCGTCACTGTCTGAATGTACAGCCCCCTAGGTCTTAAAGGCATATGTCTCCAATGCTGGCTGTATCCCTGAACACACAGAGATCTTATGGGATTAAAGGCGTGTGCCACCACCGCCACACTCTTGCTATGGCTCTAATAGCTCTGACCCTGAACACACAGATATCTATGGGATTAAAGGCGTGTGCCACCACCGCCACACTCTTGCTATGGCTCTAATAGCTCTGACCCCCAGACAACTTTATTTATTAACATACAATCAAATTAATATTTCAGTACAAATCAAAATAATATTTCAATACAATTAGATTACCACCACATTACTCCATTGTCGGGCCAGCCGACCCATCTTACCCCAAGGCGTTGCTGTCTGCTGGGTCACAAACATCATTAACGTCTTCTTTTCCCTCCAGCAGCTGGGGTAGCACCTTCCTGCACCGAGAAAGCAGGGAGGATGTTCCCAATCAGTGTGAGATTGATTTATGTCCTACAACCCAAGGGTGTGACGTCTTCATCGATACGGTCTTTGTGACAGCCATTGAAGTGTAATTTAGAAATGAATGAAGTAACAGATTAGGAGACTTCTCCATGTTGCAGGTTACTAAAGCAAGACAGGGCAGCAATGATGAATGGGGAAGGCTTGAGCCTGAAAACGTTGATTGATTGCCATGTAAACGTATCGTGCACCGCTGTTGGGTTTTGAATATAAAATGTACCGTTATAGGCTCTTATGCTGAATGCTTCTTTCCCAGTCGGTGGTAATATTTTTGGGAGGTGGTAGAAACTAGGAGATGGGACATAGCCAGAGGAAGTGAGCCACTGAGGCTTGCTTGCCTTTGAAGGTTAGATCTGGTTCCCGGTCCTTACCGCTCTATGTCCAGGCTACAATGAGGCGGGCAGCTTCGTCTGCCCCATGTTCCCGTAGCCATGGCATCCTGTCTCTACAGGCTCAGACTGGGTGGCACCAAGGACTACTGAAAATTCTGAAACCGTGCGAAAAATAAAGAATTCTCTTTAAGGTATGGAGATCAAGTCCCTCAGCACAGAATTGCTTCTCCTGACAACCGAAGAGGGTCGCATCCTCAGAGGTTTAAAGACCCCAATAGTTTGTATTTAGACAGGCGGGAAGGCACCAAAGAGTGAGCGCATTCCAAGTGTGACTTGCTGCTTGTGATCTTCATAAAAGAAGTTTTGTTCTCTGCCGCTAACTGGTGAAAGCGGGAAGAGCGTGTCTGCGACACACTGGGAGTGTAGCTGAGGGGACAGAGAGGAAGCCTAGCGTGGTATGAGGGGCTGTGGCTGGTGCCTGGCATGGTAAAATAAAAATAAAATTGTTATTAGGTTGTAGAACTAAAGGATGAGGTAGAGGGTGGCGGCGTTCAGAGACCTTAAGTTTTCATTTCATTTCTGACGATTGATGGACTCAGGTGACGCTTTAGGTCCTTGTTAAGTTCATTACTTCCTTTTTTTTTTTTTTTTTTTTTTCCCCGAGTCAGGGTTTCTCTGTGTAGCTTTGCAACTTTCCTGGAACTCACTTTGGAGACCAGGCTGGCCTCGAACTCACAAAGATCCACCTACCTCTGCCTCCCGAGTGCTGGGATTAAGGGCGTGAGCCACCACTGCCCGGCTAGTTCATTACTTCCTAAGAGAAGCCGCCGCCACCGGGTCCTCAGAACCCACATGAGAAGCTGAGTGTTTTGGTGCATATTTGTGTTCTCAGAGTTGGGAGACAGAGAGGAGTCCTGGGTCAGCCCACCCACCCAAACTGACTGGTGATATCCAGGCCAATGAGACCCTGTCTCAAAATTCAAAGTGGAGGCTGGAGAGATGGCTAGGTGGTTAAGAGCACTGGATGCTCTTCCAGAGGACCTCGGTTCAATTCCCAACACCAATAAAATAAAAATAAATAAATTGTTTTTTAAAAAAGTGGAACACTCTTGAGGAATGATAGCTGAAGTTTGTGCCTTGGCCTCCACACATGCACACATGTGCACATTCACACACACACACACACACACACACACACACACACACACACACACACAGGTAAAGGTCTTGCTCCTGCCATCCAAACACCTGACTGCTGTCCTCAGTACTAGGCTCTCTTCTGAGGAAGATTCACTTCACACTCCCCACAAGCAGCCTCGATGCAGCGAGGCCGGTTTCACACCAGATAAGTCGGTCTTCAGAACCGGCTCTGGAGTCTCAGCTGTTCCAGTGCTCACTGCAGAGAGAGGTCAACGTTTTCGTCATAGCCCTCCTTGCTGGGTGGGATGTTGCTCCGGGAATGTCTTAAGGAGTGAATGAGCAGTGAGCTGAGACGTGACAGGCACCAGGCTCTGGGGTTCGATGAGGGACCTTGGTGCATGCCTTCTGTAGGCTGCAGCTACGTATGGATCAGTCAAGTGGAGTCCCCAAGACAAGAGGTCAGGCGGGCTGCCACAGGCCTCGGGGGCGCAAGAGTGAGAACACTGAGGTGAGCAGCTGAAGCCTCTGAAATTCTTGTTAAGTGGTAGGATGGATGCTTGGGGCTGAGGGATCCCACATGAAACAGAAAGCGGTGGACATACTGTGGTTCCCCACACCACCTCCCTATCCAGGCGACACACCCAGGTCTTCACTTCCCCACATGGACCGACCACCTACCTGAATTGCCCATGAAACTAGGAAGAGAGAGAATGGAAAACACTGGGACCCTGTGATCTCATCTCCTTCCTGATCTCAAACGTGTGTGTGGGGTTTGGTAAATGTCATGCAGGAAGGAGTCTGGAAACTCAGTGTGAGCTGTCATTTCTGTCAACTAAATCTCTTTCACATCCTCTTTAGCTTGTTATTTCAAACAACCCATCTTATTTTGTTTTGATTTTTTTCAGAAGACAAGTGAGTTGCGTGTGTGTGTGTGTGTGTGTGTGTGTGTGTGTGTGTGTGTGTGTGTGTGTTTGTGTGTGTGTGTGTGTGTTTTGAATAGACTCTACGGACAGCTAAATAACATCATATTGAAATATACATTAAAATAATGCACTTAGCACAGCCTGCCCGGAGAGGATCTTTGGGATTCTTGTGCCATCTGCTGGTCGCATTGATGTCTGCAGCCAAGACCCGGCCAATTGGGCGGTCTTCCACTAAGAGGCAACAAAAGGCGACCGTAGTAAGCACACCATTAGGAGGGCGACCTCTAGTGCACAGACCTTGACATTTTTCCTTTTCGTGAAATTTGCAAAGGTTCAGGATGCCATTTGGGCTATTCACAAGTAGAGGGCAAAATCAGAAGTATTTTGATCGTATCAAAGATGTTGGCTAGGTCCAACTCCTCTTACTCTAAGAAAATATCCTAACCGTAGAATTGAACTAGACGGCTGGTGGCAGCCTACTTTATAGATGTATCATTTTGAATTCATGTGGTGCTCTATAATTGATTGATTGACTGATTGATTGATTGGTTGTTTTTTTTGGGGGGCGGGGTTCGAGACACTGTTTCTCTGTGTAGTTTTAGTGCCTGTCCTGGAACTCACTCTGTAGCCCAGGCTGGCCTCAGACTCACAGAGATCCGCCTGGCTCTGCCTCCCCAGTGCTGGGATTAAAGGCATGTGCTACCACCACCAGGCTCTATAATTTATTATTAAGAACTCTAGACTCAGGGCTGGAGAGATGGCTTGGCAGTTAAGAGTGTGTATTGCTCATGCAGAGGATCTGGGTCTGGTTCCCAGCTCCCCTGTTGATCAGCTTATAACCACCTATAACTCTAGCTACAGGGGATCTGGGCCCTCTTCTGACCCCCAAGGGTACTTATGATGCTCACTCACGCATATACACGCACCTAAAAATAAAATAAATCTTGAGAAAGAAAAGAGCTCTAGAGTAATAGATGAGTAAAGATGCAGACTTTGCTCCTCCTGATGTTTTCTGTGGAGTAGGTTATTTGACTTCTGTGAGCCCCAGTTTCCTTTACTTAAAATGAGGACAACTGTGTCTATGCCACAGATTAAAACAGTGCTGGAGGCGAAATGCAGCACTTGACCACCATTACCTGTTTTTATGAATTGAATACTAAAGTAAACATAAAGCGGTAGTTAATGTCATTCTGAGATGGCATTGGTCTCTGGACCATCTTTTTTCTTGTGGTTGAGAAAAAGCTGGAGAAAAGTGATTTGTTCCAAGAACTCAGAAGGAACAAAATTCAGAGAAGGAAGCCCAATGCTGGGTACCAGTTTTCTTCTCAAGAAATTTGATGATGTTGATAGAATCTCACTTTGTACCTCTAGCTGGCCTGGAACTCCCTACGCAGACCAGACTAGCCTCCAACTCACAGAAATCTGCCTCGAGAGTGCAGGGATTAAAAGGTGTGGGGCACCATGTCCAGCCATTTGGAGGCTCTTAAGAAGAACAGACTTAGCTGGAAAAACTGAACAAGAAAAGACTGGCCTGGAGCAGTGAGCGTGAATCTTGTGCATAATGAAAATTTCTGACTGCACACACCTTCACCTTCCTAACCTACATGAAGGTTAAACCACAAAAAAAAAAATCCAGGACCTCAGCAGGCTCTGCCACTGTCCCTCTTGGTGAATTACTTGATAGATAGTCATTAGTCTCGTATTTGCTACCCGGAGTTCATTTTGCTAGTTTTTAAAATATAAGGGTGGGATCGTGTCATATGGACTCTTTTGCTTGTGACTTTTTTTTCCCTTTGTGTCTAAGACTCTTCCATGTTGCATACACCAATACTGATTATGCAGAGTGTGTCATGGGCTCTGTCTATTAATCTTCTACAATTTGTCTACGTACTCTTGGTGCGCTTTTGGGTCCATTTACACTTTTTTTTTTTTTTTTACTGTTTTGAATAAAGCTTGCATAAGCAAGCATTCCTGCAGACATTTTTTGATGGATAGAGCACTTATTTAGCTCATTATGTACCTGGGAGTAGAGCTGTTAGGTAATTGAAAATATGTAGGTTTAACTTCAGAAAATTTTACAAATCTTTTTCCATAATGGTGTACCAATTTACAGCTTTACACGAGTGCCCCGTCTGGGAAAATAGTCTTTTATTATAATGTCACAGAGCAATTCATTTGCTCTGAAACCACACTCTCAAGCTTGGATTGGTGGCTCCTGAGATGTGTCTCTTTTAGCTTCTCATCCTTTCTTCTCACCCCTGTCTACCTCCTCTTCCTCCTCCTCCTCCTCCTCCTCCTCCTCCTCCTCCTCCTCTTCCCCCTTCAATATTGCTTCTACCAATGGCGATAACTTGTATTTTCATATTTATATTTGAGGATCACCTCGTTAATTACTTCTACCAGTCAATAATAACAATGAAACCCATAAAACAAATCTCTAACCTGGTAAGATTTTTTTCTTTTGGCTTTTTTTCAAGACAGGGTTTCTCTGAGTAGTTTTGGTGCCTGTCCTGGATCTTGCTCTATAGCCCAGGCTGGCTATACCTCTTGAGTGCTGGGATTATGGGCATGCACCAAGACCACCCAGCCAGATTATTTTTTTTTTAACTTACATTGAAACAATAAATCAGCTTGAAGATTTTTGATTGGGGTTGTAGTGAACGTGTTGGCGATTTTGAGAGCTGGTGTCTTACTGTTTGACCTAAGAACATTGTCATATCTCTGTCTGTATTTAAAACTGTCTTAATTTCTCTTATTATATTTGCAGTTTTCATCATGAAGTACTGTACCTTGTCCATGGGACTTGTTTCTAGGCACCTGAACATTGGATGCTATTACAAATTGCATTGAAGAGATTTTATTTTTCAGTTCCTTGCTGCAGATGTGTACAATTGATTTCTACATACTTAGCTTGTGTTTTCACTTTAATAAATTTTTCTTGTGGACTATTTTAGGCTTTTTCTCATATACATTCACATAATTGTATAAACGACAACAGCTTCTTCTATTTTATTTTTTTTTACATTTATTTACTTTTATTTGGTATGCATTGGTGTTTTGCCTGCAGGTAAGTCTGTGTGATTGGCATCAGATCTTGGAGTTACAGACAGTTGTTAGCGGCCATGTGGGTGCTAGGATTTGAACCCAGGTTCTTTGGGAGAGCAATCAGTGCCCTTAACCGCTGAGCCATCTTTCCAGCCCCAACTATAGCTTCTTTTCCAAACTCAATAACTTCTGCTTATTTTATAGATGTACTGCATTGGGTAGGACATTTGATTTATGTTGCAAGTGAGCAGTGACGCTGGACTTCCTTGCCCTGTTCCCAGTCTTGGGGAAACACACTCCACATTCCGCATTAACTATGACGTTAGCTGTAGGTCTTTTGTGGCTGTTCTTCATGAGACAAAAGAAGCTCCTTCAGGGCCTAATTGTGAAGCAGACCCCCACCCTTTTCTTTATTTGAATGGGTCTTGAATTTTATAAAAAACTGTTTTGTACTCACTGAGATGGCTAGACGATGAAGCACATTATTTGCTGATCTGAAGGGAAATGCCACGGTTTTTCTCTTTTTATCTTGAGGGAAGTGTATGGATAGGTTTTATAGTTTGTGTTTGTTTGTTTTAAATACTGATGTGAAACCAATCTTGTGCTCCTGAAATAAGCCATATTTGGTTTTGTGTATTTCTGGATTTCCTAGTCTAACATTTTACTTAAAACTTTAAGTCTATGTTTATGAGCTGTGTTGATAAGCACTTGTGACTTCTTCAGGTTTTGGTTTGGTGGCGGCGAGCTGATAAAATGAGCAGAGAACTAGTGTCTCTTCTTGTGTACCTGGGTGTGGGTCATTGAATTATTTTGAAGTTTAATAAAATGGCCACATTAATATTCCCATGAACAAAGCCTTCATTTTAATATGCTGCATTCTACAATACACACAACATATTTCCAAAATCTTGTTCTCTTTCCTTTGGCAGGTTTATTAACAATTCTCTTTCTTTCTCCCCTTTCTCTTTTCTTCTATTGACCTTCCTCGGATCTCTACTCTAACTGCCACAGACATGCCTTTATATGTAGCCCAAATGAACAAAAATATGTATCCACAAAAGAGACAAAGACGAAAACAGCAAGAAAAAGATTGTTGCATAAAACAACTCCATTTGTTAGAATAATATAATAATAAATAAATAAATATTTTTTTTTGCAGTGCTGGGAATGGAATCTTGGTCCTTCACATGATCGGCAATTTCTCTGCCACTGAGCCTCATCCCCAGCTCATGCACAACGTCTATGTGCATGTATGTATTCATGTCTCAACAATGTCTATGTGCATGTATGTATTCATGTCTCATGCACAACATCTATGTGCATGTATGTATTCATGTCTCATGCACAACGTCTATGTGCATGTATGTATTCATGTCTCATGCACAACGTCTATGTGCATGTATGTATTCATGTCTCATAACTACTTACTAACGCTGTCTTAGGCCAGAGGCTTGATTGCCCCAAACCAAGCTACTTACATTGTCCCTGTGAAGGGGTGAAGAGTCATTTCCCCCCCCCTAATCTCTCTTCTCCTCTCTCCCTCTCCTTCCTCCCCATCTTTTTTCTTTACAGCAGGCAGGGTAAGTATTATCTATCTATCTATCTATCTATCTATCTATCTATCTATCTATCTATCTATCTATCTGACTGTCTATCCATTTATTCATTCATTCATTTATCTATTTATTTAAAGAATATGAATGGTCTATCTGCATGTACAACTTTATGCCAGAAGAGGGCATCAGATCCCACAATAGATGGTTGTGAGGCACCACGTGGTTGCTGGGAATTGAACCCAGGTCCTCTGGAAGAGCAACCAGTGCTCTTAACTGTTGAGCCAGCTCTCCAGCTCAGTATTCTCTATTTAGAAGGCATGGAGATTAGAGGGGAGAGAGAGGGGAAGAGACAGAAAGGAGAGGGGAGAGAGAGAGGAGGGGGAGAGGGAGGAGAGAGAAGAAGTGGGAGGAGAGGAGGCAGGCCAAGTGCCTTGGGCAGCAGTGGTTGGTTTGAGAGAGCACCTGAGTGTCAGTGATGCCCTGAATTGATCCCCAGCAAGGTGGGCTGACAGGGAGCTGAGGGAGGCACAGACCTGAATCCCGAAGGAGGGGAAAAAGTCACAGAAAGGATGCAGTGTTTAAGACATTTCTGCCTTCCATTGTGATTTTTCAGTCACCTGCAATCTTCCCCAAGGAACAGAGCTCAATCCTGCTTAGGGGCATACAGTTCAGCCAGACAAAAATAAGGACACAGATGGAGGCCGCGAGCGAGGAGCTCAGGTGAGGCCAGGAGTGGGTTTGGTACACACGCAATGCACAGTCGCCATCTGCTAGGATGCTCTGGAGGGGGGTAGGCTTCTAACCTGGCCCCAGCATTTTGGCAGACATGGCGAGAAGAGACAGATGGGCACTAATAAAACCTGTATGAATTAGATCTCAGGGGATGGACCAAAGATAGATATTTAGAAATAGCTTTTTCTGTTATTCCGATGTGTGCTCACGTCTTTTAGCTTAGAGTTACTTCCTGTCTCTGCTCTCTCTCGACAGGGTTGTCCCTGGCAGTCATGATCACACTGCTCTGAAGGCGATGTCATGCTACACATTCTAGACAAGGCACAGGAAAAGCCTTCTGCTGCAGAATCAGCTTTCAAAGGAATTTACTTCCCTTGATAGCCATCAGATGACCCAAGTGATGTAACGGGAAGAAGCCTTTGAGAAGGCAGGGTAGAACAATATTTCCTGTAAGAGCCGAACACTTTAGAATTCAAAATGTCAAACAGACAGAAAGTTGAACTGAGGAGCCCACACATTTTATTTTATATGTATGCTATTTCGTTTTTTGAGACAAAGTTTTGCAGTGTAGAGCAAGGTGGCTTCAAACTCATGATCCTCCTGCCTCAGCCTCCTGAGTGCTGAGATTACAGGTGTGTGCCATCACGCCCAGCTGAGGTCCATGAGTTTTAATAGTGATGACTATTTAACACCACAGAATTCTCAGGTCTTAAGGGAAAATGGTTGGGCTGGGACAAACCTTGGTGAAGCTGTTGGATTTTGTGTGGTTGAATATTGCTCATTTGGGGACTCACACTTGGTAATCACTGAGCCAAGACTTCTGGGGGCTCTCTGCAGTTGTTAGTACTGTTGAAATGCACCTTTAAGCAAAGCGAATGAGTGAGATAATAAGGCTGTGTTTATTCCTCTGTGTCTGCCCCAGAGAGTCTGGGCAGGAGGTGTGGATTGATTTTCCTGCAGTAGTTCACAGTCATAGGACAACATCAGAACTGGTAGTACGTGGTTTTGGTCACTCTCTCTGAGGTGACTGTAATTGAGGTAGCTCCGAGGCGCAGAAGGTCACATCAGGCATTTACGCAGAATCAGCTAACACTGTTTGTAAAGGTACCGTGTGTGCCTTATGACTTTGTCCACGTGTCTTCTCAGAAGTCCCGTTATGCCATCATTTCTTTCCCTATTCCAGTTGTTGCTCATTATAAATGAAGCATTTATTGCTAATGCCTTCCTCCTCCACTGGCAAGTGGGAGGAGACAGTGTGTACTTCTGTTTAGACTTATGCTTAAGAGTGACCGGCTCACAGTCTTTTTAAAAATGTATTTATTTGTGCGTGCGTGCGTGCGTGCGTGCATGCGTGCATGCGTGCCCGCCCATGTGTACCCATAAGGAGGTCAGGGGTCAACACTGCATGTCTTCCTCTGTTGCTCTCAACTTTATTTTTTGAGACAGTTTCTCACTGAGCTTGATCTTGCCATTTTTCTTCTGGGCTGCTCGGCCAGTGAGCCCCTGCATCCTCCTGTCTGTGGCCCTCCTTCCGGGGCTGGGGTTATAGGCACACATGGCCTCCCTGGTTTTTATGTGGGTGCTGAGAATCCAAACCCAGATCCTCATGATTTGATGGTCATATCCCCAGTTTCTTTTTGTTATCTGTTTTATTGAGACATGGTCTCACTCACTGTGTATATGTGGCTATTCTGGAACTGGCTATATAGACCAGGCTGGTCTTCAACTCATAAATATCTGCCTCCTGAGTGCTGGGATTAAAGGTGTGCCACCACAACGGCACTCTAGCTTCTTTAGAATTCTTTTTAATTTTTTTTTATGTGCATTGGTGTTTTGCCTGCATGTCTGTCTGTCTGAGGGTGTCAGATCCTCTGGAACTGGAGTTACAGACAGTTGTGGGCTGGGTGGGGGGTTGGGAATTGAACCTGGGTCATTTGGAAGAGCAGTCAGTGTTCTTAACTGCTGAGCCATCTCTCCAGCCCCTGCTGGCAGGTTCTTGTTCTCTGTAATTCCCTGGTCTGACCATCGCTCCACTTTCTACACCCATGTGATAGGAGGCAAGACTCCACAGAGGATGCTGTGGAGTGGAGACGATTCTGGAATCTGGTGCCGTCACACCACACATTTCTCTCTTGTTCCTATGTCTTCAGGAGCTTATCACTGGCTCTCCTGCAAGCCAAGATCCAAGAACTCTAATCCTGTCTGGGTGGATGGTTTCCCCCACACAGCCTGCCACAAACAAACTGTCCTTTCATAGAGGGGAAGCTCCTGATAAGGACTGGGGCCACAGCTGAGTCCTCTCAGTCAGGAAACCTTAGCTCTACAGCAGGTCTACTCCTGAAGGCCCCTAAGAAACCAACCAAGATGGGAATAAGCTTGCTTTCCTTGTCTCAGGCTTAGTTAGGGCCGTGTGACTGATGGTGCTCTGTTAATCTGGATGAACACAGACTGCCTTATTGGAGGTTAAGTTGTAGCAGACAGTCCGAAGTTACAAAGCTCCTTTACCTTCTGTATTACCGAGATAGAGGTCTCATGACTAAGCTGCAGTTTCTGATGGGCAGGATCCCGCCCGTTGGCTCTGCCTGGCCTCTGGTGACACTGACCCGCAGGGCTACTGTGACAACAGGGAGGTACAGGCTGCACAGGAAGGCCTCCCTTGACACCTCGGCCACGTCCCTGCCGGACTGACCGCTGGCTGTGAGCACTGGGGAGTTTCCAGCCCTGCCCGGATTGCTCTGTCCTGGATGTCCCTCCTCCCAGAACAAAGTCAAGTTTGCCACATGATGACAGACAAGGTGAAAATTACACAGCACTCCCCAAACAAGAAATGCCCAACTAACCCACCAGCCTGCCGACCCAAGTCACAGAGCACCCCTTTATTTCCCTTGAGTTAGAAACACAGACTAGCATCACCTCCCTGTACCCCACCACACACACACACACACACACACACACACACACACACACACACACACACTCACCAAAGCTGCTTTAGGCGATAGACACTAGACCTACATTTTCCAACTGTGAGAGAACAGAAAGAGGAGACATAATCAAATCCCAAGCACAGTGCTGTTCTTCAAGGGGGCTTTCCAGGGCCCTGTCTGCTTTGCATCTGCCAGTGGCTGGTGTGGAATTTTAGCCCTGTTCTGCTTCAGTTCTGGGCTAGCTTTTCATCCCCCAACCCCTCAACCCCCATCCCCATCCCCCACCCCCAGTCTCACTGGCCCCTGCTGGTGGGCTGCGATGATAGTGTGTAGAATGAATTCTACAAAAACCCATAGAGCGGTTTGAGAAGGAATTTGCCTACAAAAATTGCAAGACAGCACGCACGGCTGGTGTTGGCTGCTAGCATGTACCAGTGATCCTCTCACAGTGGAACTCTGGGTTTCATCATTTCATGCCCTTTCAGAAACTGACCAGTGTTGGCGTGAAGACACAGGGATGAACATCTTATATAATCTAAATGGTTTTTGTCAGTTCATTTTCAAGGAAGCTGCCAGGGATTTGAAGGAGAGGAGAGGCAGTACCTTCGGGAAGCGTGTTGGGACAACTGGGGACTCACGTGCAGAATGATGCCAGACCCTTATCTGGCAGTCTGCTGTCCTGGGGTGTTTGCCCTCTAAAACTCATGTGTTGGAAGTTGGATTCCCAATATGGTGGTGTTAGGAGGTGGGGGCTTGGAAAGGTGACTAAGTCATGGGGGCCCTATTTTCCTGGCTGGTTTGGGGCCAGTCTGGCAGTAGATTAGTTCTCTTGAGAGTGCTTTGTCAGAACAAGTGGGTTCTTTCTTTTCTTTTTTTGGGGGGTGGTGGTGGTGGTGTGTTTTGGTTTGGTTTAGTTTGGATTTTTGAGACAGGGTTGTGGTGGTAATCTAATTGTACTGAAATATTATTTTGATTGTATGTTAATAAATAAAGTTGTCTGGGGTTCAGAGCTATTAGAGCCATAGCAAGAGTGTGGCGGTGGTGGCACACGCCTTTAATCCCATAAGATCTCTGTGTGTTCAGGGATACAGTCAGCATTGGAGACATATGCCTTTAAGACCTAGGGGGCTGTACATTCAGACAGTGACGAGGCAGTCATGTGTTTGGGTTTACAACCAATGGGAAGGCAGAACAACATACTATAAAAAAACGAACCGACAGGAAGTAGCTCTCTTTCGCGAAGCTGGGACAGCAGGAGGAAGGGTGAGATTTTAGCTCTGAGCTCTGACCTCTCGGCTTTCTCTTTTACATTGTTTCTGTGTTTTTTATTTAATAAGACGGTTGGTTACATCTATACAGGGTTTCTCTGTGAAACAGTCCTGACTGTCCTGGAACTCACTCTGAACACCAGGCTGGCCTTGAACTCACAGAGATCCACCTGCCTCTTCTGCCTCAAGTAGGCTCTTTCACACACACTGCTTTGCTCCTCTGCCCTCTTATGAGGCCTTCCCCAGAAGCCTATGTAAATAGGTTGTCTACACAGGCGATGTGACATGTAAACAACGTCTGCTACTTGTTCCACTGAACTTGTGACTGTCACTAACAAGATTTTTATCAAGTCCTTCAGAAAGATTTACCCCTCCCCCACCCCCTGTATCAGAAGTATAGATGGTCATTGACATATCTGTCTTCCAGTAGATGATGTTGCCTTGTCAGGGCTGTGGCAGGCCCCACAGGTCCATCTTATGCAGTTACCCAGTTGTGTGCAGGCACATGAGATATTGTAAACAAAAGTTCTTAAAAACTCTAACGATACATGCATTTAATTGCTCTACTATTTTTCTTCCTCAGTGACTTCTGTTCATTGAAAGTTGGACATATAATGGATTTACAACTTGCTTCTGACTTCTTTTTTATTATTCATTTTTATTTTATATGTATGAAAAGTTTGCTTGTATGGATGTATGTGCACCATGACCTGCAGAGGCCAGCAGAGAGTGTTGAATTCCCTGGAACTAGAGTCAGAGGGTTGTAAGCTACCACATGGGTGCTGGTAATCAAACCCAGGTCCTCTGCAAGAGCAATAATTACTACTAACTGCTGAGCCATCTCCAACCACAGCTTCTGCATTCCTTAAAAAAAAATTGCTGCCAGGCCACAGTGGTGCATGCCTTTAATCCCAGGAGGCAGAGGCAGGCAGATCTCTATGAGTTCAAGGCCAGCCTGCTCTACAGATTGAGTTCCAGGACAGCCAGGGCTACACGGAGAAACCATGTCTCAAAAAAAGAAGAAACAAAAAAAAAAAAGAAGAAGAAGAAGAACAACAACAACAACAAAATTAAAACATCAGAATTGAATGGATTAACCTTCACCGCAAGGTATTTTTCTCGGAGAGAGTCTCAGTGTCTTGGAAGACATGGACACTGGTTCTTCCCCTTTGTGCCTCTGATAAAGACGGCGCACACTTTCTCCAGCGACTTTACCTTGCCGCTGGTGCGTGTGATTCGAATTCAGGTTCCACGGGTGTCTTTCTGGTGTCTTTCAAAGCCCTGGCTGTAGCACGGCTTCCTGAATGACTTGCACCTCTGCGGGAGCGAACATCAGAGACTCAGGACAGGAGCAGACAGGACAGAGCCTGGCTGCAGGCATCGCCATGTCTCAGAAAGTTCCAGAAGAAATTCTGATGGATTCAGGAGCTCCCACCTTCATTCTTATGTCAGTTCAAACTTCCAAACCAATTTAACCCCAAGCCACTTTCTCTCCCCTTTCCTTCACTGTCCATGTGCAGCTAAGGCCCAAAGCTGGGGTCATCCTGTAGCTGGTTAAGGGGTGTAGATGGTTTTCTTCCTCTTCCTGTGCTCCCCCTTTTATTTCCTACTATGGGGCAGTGATGGGGAGAACAGGGGAACAGGGAAATGCTTTCTTCTCTGGCTCTATCATGAAGTAGCTTAGCGTTTTCAGGACCTGGCAGGTGGATGACCCCATCTTGCTGTCACTCTTATCCCTTTTGGCTATGCAGAGAATTGGCATGTTCAGCCTACCTGGTTTCCATAGCAACAAGATGACCTCTGGTGATCAGTTCCACATTTCTTTGCTGAGGTCTTTGTGTCCCGGTAGTCTGTCCTATGAACAGGACTTAAAGGAATCCCTTCCTGTGAGGACCACATCTGGGCCTTAAGAAGCCCTAACTCATCTTTCCCACTTTTCCAATCAACTGTTGGTGACCCAGGGCAATGGTCAATGACTCCTTACCCCATTCATTGATTACCGATCATCTTATGTCTTGTAGACTTCTCAACTAAGAATCTGACAACAAAGAATTCACTGTTACCCCCAAGTCCACAGACCCCACTGCAGCTTCCATAGCTGGATTTATGAAAGGGACAGAGATCTCCTATGGCAGGGGATAGGGTGAAGGCATACATGGAATTCCCCCATCTGAAATATCTGTATCCGATCTTACTACTTAAAAACCTCAGTGAAGTGAGAGACTCAAGAGCTTTAAGCCTATCGTCTGGGGAATCCTTAGAAAGTTGCATAGTGTTCGATACCTCACTCTGGAGGGTCTACTCTATCTTGAGACGGGTCTGAGCCAGGTAGGTTTCCATCATGAGTGCACTGTTGTCCCTTAGCTGTCTTGGGAGATGGGTTTCAGGTACCCTGCTATCCTAGACTACCCAAATCCGCAGGTTCTGAGTTCCTTATGTAAACAGACACAGTATTTGCATGTGACCTGCCACACACCGACTCATCTGCTGCCCGCTATACTATCTGCACTCGTCAGCCCCTTGCCACTGTGCAAATGCCTGAGACAAGCAACTTCTAAAGAGAAGTGGTTTTGATTTGGTTCACAACTGTGGAGACTTCATGCTATGGTTGGTGGGCTCCATTTGGGTCATGGCAGGGAAATATGGTGGAGTGAAACCATGGGACGTGGAGTGGGTGGGAGGAGGCGTAAGATCTTGTCCCACTGTGTCCCACATCTCCTTCCAGATGGCTCCTCCAGTATCATGCAGACCTCTGTTAAACTCCACCTCCTAAGGGCTTCACCATTTCCTGAGAGTCCCGAGGTGGGAATCAATTGACAATTCACTCCCAGGTGTGGAGCTCATGGACACACACACACACACACACACACACACACCTATGTATATGCAGCCATGATTCACTGAACAGCACGCATTCTGGCAAATGTATCATTAGATACATTTCAGCTCCCCAGACATCGCAGATGGTACTCACATAAACTGAGATGGCTGTGATGTCGCCAGGTAACGTAGACTCACGGGACCATTATCACGTCCATCACTGTGCCAACATCATTATGCAGTGCATGACTGTGTGCGTGTTTTCCTCAACACAGAAAAAAAATTTTTTTTTTTTCAACTGATAAAACAAGTGCTAGAAGTCAGAATAATTGTGTTTTGACAGTTCTGGGAAGACAGACCAGGAAGGCAGCAGAGCCATATACATAGGTGTCATTTGTGTGTGTGCGTGTTTGTGTGGACACATGTGAAGGGCAAAAGGAGGCGTTAGGTCTCTTCCTCGGTTGCGCTCCATTTTGTTTTCTGAGATGGGTCCTCAAACTGAGTCTAAAGCTCCCTGATCTGGCTAGGTTAGCTAGGCAGGAAGCTCAAGGGAGCATCTCCCCGGTGCCAGGATTTCTGGTTCTTGTCTTGGTGCCCAGGTTTTATGAGGATTCTACAGATCCAAATTCCGATCCTCAGGCTTGTGCAGTGGGCACATAACTGAGCCATTTTCTAGTCCTGATGCATAGTTCTGTGTAACGCTAACACATTTTTTTTTCTTCAAGACCTGGTTTGTCATTAAGATAATAACATAATTCTCTTGGACTATTGTGAAGCATTAAAGACAGTGTTTGAGAACGCCTTAGCCACATGCTCGGTTTGGCAAACTGCCGCTGCCAGGTATCACGGCTGTAAATCTACAGTCGTGAAGACAGCATGGCACCGAGTTAGCATTCCCTGAGAACACAGCCAGGGTGCCCGAGACCGGACGGATGATTGACCGGCAGGGCCCAGTGTGTTTGTGCTTGTGGCTGAACTGTATTACGAGGGGATGCTCAACAAGTTTTGTGTGGTGGAAGGAGACAGAGAAAAATACATACAGTGAGATCAACAAAGAGAAGCATGCAGGGCAAAGCCCACAGGGAGGCAGATGAGGCGCCAGGAATCCTTGTGCACAGCCTCCTTGTGGAGCCACGCAGGGTGTGTTTAATTCTCGCTGTGAGTTACAGCCATTCATGTGAAGTGTCTATCAGAAAAACTCAGCCGAGCCTAACACCCAGGGAGGGGACTTCCCACGGAGGCCCTCTGCCGGGCATGAACCTATGCTGCAGGCTCCCAGAAGGAGAGCAAATCTTCAACAGACCTTATTGTTGTGCAAGCATTTTAGATACCGTGAGCTACTCTTACTCATTTTAAAAAAAATGACGGGGACTCTCCCCAAATCTAACTCCCCAGATGTTAGACAAGGGTTAATCTCGGCTCTCAAAGGAGAGCATAGACGAGCCTCCTTGGTTAACAGCATTGTGAACAGGTGCAAAGACGGGGAACTATAATGGGACAGAAACCAGTCCGGAAATAGGCCTATCTATCTACAAGTGGCCACCCGATGTATGACAAAGTTGTCATTGTAGCAGAGCAGGGAGAAGATGATATTTTTAATAATCACTGATTGATAATACTATACTGATCATTGGTGTATTCATATGGAAAAATAATTCTGGCACTTATTTTATGCTATGCCCAAGAATCAATTCTAGATGGGTCCAGATAAGAAAGCCTGTAGTAAGTAATCTGCTATTTTCTTCAGTGGTACAGCCACTGGTATCCTTGGTCCAGTGAATTATATGCTTGTACAAGCATTCCTATTTAAACTCGGGGGTGGGGGGAGGATGTCGCAAAAAGACTAAACCAAACCAGCCAAACCAAAAGCCAAGGAAGTAGGAGGGAGACCCCTTGAGAAGAAGGGCTTCCTTGGGGTGACAGACGGTAGGGATGAACAAAATGTAAATTATAAATATTTAGGAAAGTGCCAAAGAATGAAAAAAATACAGTAATGAGTCAAAACATAATCATCACCAACAACAAATAAATGAGAATAACATGTATAATGTCTTTATGACCTTAGAGGCAAGGTTTCTTCCTTCCTTCCTTCCTTCCTTCCTTCCTTCCTTCCTTCCTTCCTTCCTTCCATCCTTCCTTCCTTCCTGAGAATGAGTTTCTCTAGCTTTGTCCTGAAACTCACTCTGTAGATCAGCCTGGACTCGAACTCACAGAGATACTTCTGCCTCTGCTTCCTGAGTGCTGGGATTAAAGGCGTGTGCTACCCACACCTGGCTCCAAGGCACTAACCATACAGGATAAGATAGATATATTGGGGCCGGGCGTTGGTGGCACACGCCTTTAATCCCAGCACTCGGGAGGCAGAGCCAGGCGGATCTCTGTGAGTTCGAGGCCAGCCTGGGCTACCAAGTGAGCTCCAGGAAAGGTGCAAAGCTACACAGAGAAACCCTGTCTCAAAAAACCAAAAAAAAAAAAAAAAAAGATAGATATATTGGTTACAATTAAACACCAGGAAGTCAGCTTTATTAAAAGCTACCATTAAGACATCTAAATAAATAAGCTAGGAATGGGAGAATATATTATAAATAAAGCTTTCCACACAATAGTTGAATGGACAACATATAAGAAACTCCCACAAATTAGGCGGATCTTTGTGAGTTCGAGGCCAGCCTGGGCTACCAAGTGAGTTCCAGGAAAGGCGCAAAGCTACACAGAGAAACCCTGTCTCGAAAAACCAAAAAAAAAAAAAAAAAAAAAAAAAAAAAAAAAGAAAAAAAAAAAAAAAAAAGAAACTCCCACAAATCAAAGATAAAAGAGAAGGCTGACAAGATGGCTCAGTGTTTCCTGTCCAGGATCTGCAATATGAGTTTGGTTCTTGGAACCCATATGAATGTGAAAAGAGAAAGCCCAGTCCACAAAGATGTCCTGTGACCACCTGTCATACACTCTGGCATGTCCCCATCTCTCTCTCTGTCTCTCTGTCTCTCTGTCTCTCTCTCTTTCACACACACACACTCAAATTAAAAATAAAAGAACACCATTATAACTTTGTAATGGGAACAAAAATTTTAACCATGCAGACATTTCACAAAAGGGATGTCTAGACAGCCAATAAACACACGCAGACGTGTTATGTGAGTTTCTTTTTTGGTACCATAACAAGTTACCACAGATTTAGTTTGGAAGAGTCCCAACAAGAGTGAGCATCAGTGTGCACACAGATATACACAGTGGGATGTAGACTGCGGCTTGAGTCAGTCTGGAAAAGTTCCAAATACCCGTCAACAGTGAAATGCACAAATGATGGCGGGATATTCAACAATAAGGAGAACAAAGGAGTCATTACAGGGCTGGAGAGATGGCTCAGAGGTTAAGAGCACTGACTGCTCTTCCAGAGGACCTGAGTTCAATTCCCTGCACCCACATGGTGGCTCACAACCATCTGTAATGAGATCTGGTGCCCTCTTCTGGTGTGCAGGAATACATGCAGGCAGAACTCTGTGTACATAATAAATAAATAAATCTTAAAAAAAAAAAGGAGTCATTACTTGACTACACATGGATACGTGGATGAATCTATCACATATAGTATGAAGTAACGTCATGCAAATATCCTAGAGTGCATATGTGTGATTCCTGTATCATAGAGTTGGAAAACAGGCAACTCAATAATGTGCCTACACCCGTCAGAACTGTGGTCCTGGTAGGAACATGGAAGTGACCAGGAGGGAGGCACGGAGGCCTTGGCAGGGCAGGAAATGTTGCACACCTTCCTTTGGGGCTGCCCACACTGATGTATTCCTTCCTCAGCAGTCTCTCCAGGACTGGGGATGGAGATCAGTTGGTAGAGTGTTTGGCTAGCATGCACATGGTGCTGGGTTCTGACCTCCATGGTACCATGTCCACCAGGCATGGTGGCTCATGCTTTCAACCCCAGCATTTGGGGGAGGAAGCAGTGGAATAGGTTCAAGGTCATCTTCGAGCCACACAGTGCCTTTGAGGCCAGCCCAGGATACACGAGACACTGTTTCAAAAAAATCTCCATCGAGTTGTTCACTCACAATCTGTGTACTTTCCTAACACATGCAGGCATGTTGTACATTGGTAAAGAGTGGTTCACTTACAAAATGCAATATATACTAAGAATTATGCATACAATCCTTTGGTGTCTGTCTGAAAAAAAGAACAGGGCATTACCAAGTATACTTTTCTACTTCCCACAGACCCTGACATGTTTGTTTTTTTTTCTTCACCTGAAGAACAGGTTGTTCCTTTTCAGCCCCTCACACTCTCCAGTTTGGAGTCTGTGAAGTAGCTGGAAAGTTGAGAATATCCTTTCAGGAAACAGGTCCTGAATTTTCTGGATGTGCTTCAGATTACAGAAACAAGCCCGGCGGGATTTCAGCTTCAGCATTTGATCTGCCCTCAGTTAGAAATCCCAGTGACTCACCTCGGGTCCTGACAATGAGACAGAGATGAGCTGGGGAGCTCAGGCTAGGAAGCCAGCTTCTCTCTAGTGTGACCTCATAGATAGGGCCAACTATTTTCACCCTTCTGACAGAAACTTTTCATACACTACTTTGAATTAAAACTCACGGCACTCACTTGTTGGGCTATTATTTATTTATTTATCAATTTATTTGGGTTGAGAAGTCCTCCAGTGAGAGAACAAAATGGGAGGGCTAATTCTTTCCATCAAGTATCCCTTTGATATCAGACGGCCACACACCACCCAACCCCAGGAATGTGCTGTTTTTTCTTTGGGGCTCCGGAGGCATGGGGACATTACCCTGTGGAACTGAAGAGGTTTGCCTGTTAGGAAGGAGGTAGGAGTCTGCTGAGTGTGAAGAAGGGAAAGGGGAGGAGGAAAAGGGGAGGGGGGATGAGCTGAGGAGGAGGAGGAGGCAGAGGAGGCAAGGAGAGAGGAGGCAGAGGCACATACAAAGAAAATCATGAATAATAAAGGAGTTTGTCTTAGTTCTGTCTGCTGTGACAAAGGACAGTCTAGGTGGCTCATACACCACAGACATTTAAATAAATGTCTCACAGTGTTAGAGGCTGGGAAACCTGAGGCCAGGATGTCAGCATGGTTGGGGCTGGGGAGGATCTTTTTCATAGAGATTGCAGTTTATTGCTGTATCATTTTTTGGTGTTGTTTTTAATGTAAAGGTCAGAGTATGTTAATTATACGCAATGATAGGTTTTCATGGTCACATTTTCGTACATGTATATAATGGATTTGGAGCATATTCACCCCCATTATGCTCTCTTGTGTCCTTCCCACTCCTGGGGACCCCCTTCCCCTTTCCAGTTGGTTCTGCTTCTACTTTCCTGTCTTTGTTGCTGCTGTTGAAACAATGAGTTTAATTAATCACCTGTAGGAGCCACAGCCGCGGCTGAGCCCTCATCCGCTGCTGAAGTACCTTGTATGTATGTCTGTACACATCATAATGAAAACCATTGTTTCGTACAGTAAACGCCTACCCACATAAGAGGAAAAGCCACTGCACAGCTCTAAAGACCTGTAGGGATGTTTGGAGATTCGTAAAAGGCAAGCTGTGAGCCCAGCTTTTTCAGTCAGAAGTTTGAGACCTGAGAAATAAAACAGAGGGAATGTGGAGCATAAGGTGACATAGAATTAATGTCACCAAGACATAGAATTACTGTCACCAAGAAAGGTAAGGGGAGGGCAGGGATGAAGCAAAGTCACTACTGACACCCGAGGTTTCATGGTAAGAATGGGTTGGGAATGCGGCTCCGTTGTTAAAGTTTTCACAGCTCAAGTATGAGGACTGGTTTGGACTGCCAGCACTCACCTCAGTGTGGCCCACGTGCAGTGCCAGTTCTTTCTTTCTGTTTTGGTTTTTCTTTGTAGCCCTAGCTGTCCTGGCACTTGCTCTGTAGACCATGCTGGCCTTGACTGAACGCAGAGATATCCGCCTGCCTCTGCCTCCTGAGTGCTGGGAGTAAAGGTGTCCACCACTGTCACCCAGCCAAAATTCCAGTTCTTGGAAAGACAGGGTGTCTTAGTTCCTTTTCAGTTGCTGTGACAAAACACCATGACCAAGGCAACGAATAAAGCAAAGAGTTTAATATTTCTTATGTCTTCAGAGAGTTGGAGTTCATAATGGCAGAAACAGCTGAGAGTTCACACCTTGACCTTTATAAAGGAAGGAGGCAGAGAGAGAACCCTGGGCAACTTCAAAGCTTGATGCCAATGACACACCTCCTCCAATGAAGCCATGCCTCCTAATCCTTCCCAAACAGTTCCACCAACGGAGCACCAAATATTCAGACTTACGAGCTTTTGGGAGCCATTCTCGTTCAAATCACCGTATAGAGGATCCCTGGGGCAAGCTGGATATCCAGACCAGGCAATATAGATAAGGTCTCAGTTCAGCCAGAGACTCTACTTCAATAAATAAGGTAGAGACTGATCTAGGAAGAGTCCTGATATCAACATTGGGCCTCCATAAACAGATTTTTCTTTGGGCTGTCAACTCTCAAAAAATGACAGGGAGACTTACGATTAATTATGAAACTTGGTCTATAGCTTAGGCTTGTCCCACTAGCTCTTATAACTTAAATTAACCTATTTCTAGTCATCTACGTATTGCCACATGACTTGTGGCTTTTAACTCTACTCGTGCATGTCTTGCTCTCTCTCTCTCTCTGTCCAACTGACAACTCTGCCCTTTCTTCTCCCCAGAGCTCTCTGTCCACAGAAGTCAGTCCCACCTATGCCTCCTGCTTAGCTATTGGTCATTTAGCTCTTTATTAAACCAGTCACAGTGACACATCTTCACACAGTGTAAAGGGATATTTCACAACAGGACTCCATATGCATGAGCACATACATGCACACAGCCCCAATATGTGCACTCCCATACATGCATGCATACTGTGTACCTGTACACCAGAGAGAGAGAGAGAGAGAGAGAGAGAGAGAGAGAGAGAGAGAGAGAGAGAGAGAGAGAGAGAGAGAGAGAGAATATGAGCATATAAGTAAAACAAGTATAGCAGGATGTGGTGGCACACGCCTTCAAGCCCAGCACTTGGGAGGCAGAGACAGGCAGATCAATGAGTTTGAGACTAGCCTGCTCTACAAAATGAGTTCCAGGATGGCCAGGAATACACCAAAAAACCCTGTCTTAAAAAACAACCAAAACCAAAACCAATAATAATAATAAAATAAAAAGAAAGAAGAAAAATGGACCAAGTGTGACCATACCCAATGTGACTGCACCCTGCAACCAGTAAGAGCCTGCTTAGAATACATTTAAGAACAGACTGTGATCATTGCCCTTGAGTGTGTTTTGAGCTCTGGATCTATAGAAAAGAAGATAGAGCTTTAATTGTTGTGTGTTGGATGCATGAGTGAGGTTAGTCATCCCTTCTGAAGGAAATAATGCATCTTCTGGCACTTTCTAAGTCTCCCATCCCTGTCTGTGGAGGGTACATACTCAAAACATGGGTCTTTTCATAGAAAAATATAGTTGCTACTGAAGATGGATTGGAAACAACATAAAATATACCAAAATATTACCCAGAGATTTACAGTAGCGTGGGTGGTCCAGCTTGTTAATTGCAAAAATAAAGCCCTTTATTGTTACATTGGAAAAAATGTGAAAACCAAACAAAAGTTTGGTCCAAGAGAGGATACTTAATACTGATCATTCCGTAGGAGAGAGGGCACTGGCAGTTAAGGCATAAGCTGATTGCTTTGGTGAGCATTCATGGTAAATAAAACAGTTAATAGCCTCTCATGTCCTAACCCCTAGTCCCACATCCGAGCCAGCTACTCACATGGAAGAAATTCTAATCAGTTGTGTTGAGTTTGGTCCAAGTAGACCTCTCATTTCTATTGTTTCTCAGGATAAGTGGGTTTATCTTGGCTCCTATTATTTTGAGGAGATGCTTTGGTTCCTGTCTTCTTTCCTGACAAAGGCAGGGATGGGGGAGAGAGAGCTATGTGTGTGTCTATTGCAGGGCCAGCGGCTCGGAAGTTTTGATTCTGTTGTTCTCAGGCCTCTGTATATGAAACGTGCATTTGGTGTATATACATTCTGATTAAATTTCTTGTTTACAATAGCTGTTGTGGTTTGAGTGTGAAACACCCCCCATAAACCCATGGTTCTGAATACTCGGTCCCCTGTTGGAGTGAGCCTTGGGGTACACAGCCTAGCTGGAGGTAGTGTGTGGGTCACTGTGGGGTCAGACCTCCCTTAAGCTGCATCTTGCCAGGGATTTGATCACAGTAATGAGAAAAGTAACCAACTTCGTAGCTTTTGGCTTATAAAGTTTTTGATTACATTTGTTGTTTACAATAGCTTAAACAGTGAGAGGCCCATTGTGTGTCTACAACTATGGAGGCCTATGGTGATATTTTATTTGTGCCGAAATGTGGTTTTATTTGTATGTTAATAAAGTTGCCTAGGCATCAGAGCTAAGAGCAAGCCATTAAGCAGAAGTCTGGTAGTAGTAGCACATGCCCTTAATCCCAATCACATGGCAGGCAGAATCTCTGTGTGTTCAAGGACACAGCCAGCATGGTGACACACACGCCTTTAATCTCAGTACCAACCATAGAGACCTGGAGGTCTGTATAGACAGGCAGTGACAAAGAAGCCATGTGGTTTGGTTTAGAACCAATGAGAAGGCAGAACAGAAAGTCAATAAAAAGACAGGACACAGGAAGAAACGCTCTCTCAGGGGAAGAACAGCAGCTAGTGGTAAGATAAGGTGGTCTTAGCTCTTGGCTGCTGCTTGACCTCTGGGCTTTTAACTCTTTATTTGGCTCCGTGTTTCTTATTTAATAAGACCGTTTAGAATTACATCTACAGAGGCCATTTTGACGTTATTAGCTATGGACACCTCCTAGTATTTGCTTTGCAATTCGTTTGTTATCAGTGTATGGGTCAGCAGTCTATACCCACTGCTGCAGGTTCCTCAGAGAGTCACTAGGTCCAGCCAATGACTCAGAGGAAAGGATGTTTGCTGCACAAGCCTGGTGACCTGAGTTTGGTCCCCAGAACCCACAGGTGAAAACCTGCACCAGGTCCTCTACGTATACATTATGGCTTCCAGTTTAGTGTTTTTATGGGATTCCTGAACGTGCCAATGAGTGGGTCTCTGAGTCTTGTGCCTTCTCTTGGGCTCTTTTCCTTATGGTGGTTTGTCTTGTCCATCTTTGATGTGATCATTTTTGTTTTATCTTATTGTATTTTATTTTGTTGTACTAAAAAAAATGAATGAATGAATGAAATGTAGCCACTAGAGTAAAAGCTAACAACTGAATTGTCATTTATACCTGCTGGGAGAAGGGAAAATCACTTTTCTTCAATGGAATGACACTGGGTATATCAACCAATCCACGGAAGGCCCCATGTTTAGGAATAGTTGACCAACATATAATGGACTCCACAATTTTTTTGGTTTTTTGTTTGTTTGCTTTGTGTGCGTGCGTGCGTGCGTGCGTGTATGTGTGTGTCTGTGTGTGCTTTTATTTGTTTACAGTTTGGTATTTGGTTTTGTTGGTGATGTTGTTTGTTTTGGTTTTTGGGGGGTGTTGTCTTGGGTTTTTGTTTTTTGGTTTTTAGGGGTTTTATTGTTGTAATGGGTTTTTGTTTGTTTTTTGAGAAATAACTAAAGTTGAATGGGTAGAGGACCTGTAAGGACTTGGGGGAGGGGAAGAATATGATCGTGTGTGTGTGTGTGTGTGTGTGTGTGTGTGTGTGTTGAGGTCAAGTTTCTCTGTGTAGCTCTGGCTATTCTGGAACTCACTCTGTAGATCAGTCTGGCCTTGAACTCACAGAGATCCACCTGCCTCTGCCTCCCAAGGGCTGGGATTAAAGGCGTGCACCTCGCCTTTAATATGTCCAAATTTTCGAACAGGCAACTGTTGTTGTGCTGCTTTGTCAGCCCCAGGCAAAGAGTGACCAGTGACCTCATGAACACCAGCTAGAGCCCTAATCACTTGGTTAATGGTACAAACTCCCTGACTGGTGCAGGTGGTAATTCAGTTTCTTTTTCTCACATCTCACACCAATTTCTTTTTTCTTTTTTCCTTTAGGTGGATTTCATCTAGTCGACAAGAGTTCATTTTATTTATAAAGTAGAACAAAAAAATACTATGATCAAAGCATTCAACTGAAGATGCTCTCAGGGATTAAAACAAAATCATTTTTCTTCTTCAGGGATCTAACCCAGGTCCTTGAATGGTAGGCAAGCATTCTGCCACTGGATTCAACCCTCAGCAGGATCTTGTTATGCATCTTAGTAGTTAGTCTAAGCCTTGAACTTGCCATGAAACTCTAGCTGGTCTTGAACTCAAAGACCTCCTGTTTCTATTACTTGAGTGCTGGAATAGGTGTGTCCCACTACGTATGTCTCAAAATTTTAAAACAGGTCAATTTAGTTAGTTAGCAGACTATTAAATTTTTTTTAAGATAACATATTTGTGAAACATATGACAAGAATAATCATTTCTAATTCTGTGGGGAAAAATTGTCTGGTTACTATCAGAACTCAACAGAAGACTCCATGCAATCCGTTGCTACTTGCAGAATGAGCTAAGGGACTTTAAGAGTTTGTTCTCAACAGTATGCCAAAGGATATCCTCTGAGGACAGCCCTTACAGAAACTGGAGCATGGACAGGAGTCCTCCCTCTCAGCATTCTGCAGATCAGATGGGCCAGCCTGTCCAGATGAGCCAGGCTCCCTGTGCTGGTATCAGTTCCCTGGCAACCTCAGGTCCTTGGCTATGAGTACCAAGGATCATCATAGCTACTAGCTAGAAATCTACTCCATCCACTGTCTCAGAAGACCCCTAGAAGGCTTGAACCACACCATCCAGAGTGCTCACAGAGGGCCCCAGGCAATAGTTTTGAGTTTGGCCCTAACCTGATTCCATATTCATTGTCTCATGTTGTTGCAGGCCTTGGAAACCTCACCTGTCCCCAGACATCCTTACTTCCCCACAATGGGACCCTGTCCCCCTGAGTCTTGAGAAGTGGCAATAGGCAGCTCTGTCACAACCAGGGACGTGGGAACCCATGGAAACGACTCGGTTTTCTTAGCTTTGGCTAATTACTTTGAAACAGCAGAGTCCACAGTACCTCTGCTCACTCTGGTTTACAATTGTGTTTCATCCAGGTAATCTTCTATTGCCTTGACACTGGTGGGCAGCATCACAGACAATCCCAAAAGCCTTCTAAGCTGCACCTGCCATAAAGACGCTATCTATTTCTTGGCATCTTAAATCTCTCTGCAGACATCAGGAGCATGTCTCAATGAGTGGGAGCTATGTTTTATGAACTCCTCTGTCATTTAATTGCCCGCGGCCCTCAGTCCCATGAATTTAACTGGAGTCTTAGAAACCGTGCACCTACTATATACCTCTGTCAGGCTCCTTGGTCTAGTAGAGTAGTAGTAGGGTTTTTTTTTTTTTGTAGCTACAAGAAGTCACTATGCTGTCACTGCTCTGCCATGGCCTCTACCACCTTAAAATTGGTACCCTGTCTTGAGATTTTAGGTGCTCTTTCCAAATAAACAAGCCACCATGTGAAATGACAGATATGACAGTCTGCTCACTCTTAGTAATCATTTCATTGTGTGTACCAAAACGTCGGGGGTGGGATGGGAGGTGGAAAGATGATTCCATGGTTAAGGGTACTTAGTGCTCCTCCAGAGGACCTACATCAGTGGCTCACCACTGTCTGTAACTCCAGCTCTAGGGGATCTGATGTCCCTGGCCACCGAGGGCACCTGCATACATATGGCATATACACAGACACACACACATACATTAAAAAAATTAAAACCACAAATTACATTTAAATATATGTGGAATAAGATAATAAAAAGTCGAGGTTCTTCTCAACTATGATTTCAAAATGGCTTTTTTGTTGTTATTATTGTTTTTCGAGACAGGGTTTCTCCATGTAGTTTTGGTGCCTGTCCTGGATCTTGCTCTGTAGACTAGGCTGATCTTGAACTCACAGAGATCCACCTGCCTCTGCCTCCCCAGTGCTGGGATTAAAGGTGTGCACCTTTCCACCCGACTTCAAAGTGGCTTCTTAAGAATCTCTCTATCGGGAGGGATGGCTCAGAGGTTAAGAGCACTGATTGTTTTTCCATAGGTCTTGAGTTCAATTCCCAGCAACCACATGGTGGCTCACAACCATCTGTAATGAGATCTGGTGCCCTCTTCTGGCCTGCAGGCATACATGCAGGCAGAACACTGTGTACATAATAAATAAATCTTAAAAAAAAAAATCTATCTTATTGTTATGTGATTACCTTGTCAATTGCCCATGTCATGAGTTAGTGGTCACAGATGTAAGTGATGTGTATAGAATCAGCAATGGTTTCTGAAAGAGAAAGATGAGATCTAAAGAGAAACCATCCCTAGGAGGTCGCAGAAAAACAAAACACTGAAAACACAATTGCAGACTGTTAACTGTAAATGTTTTACATAATACAAGATCCTCACTGTCTCATTAAAAGAAATCTTTATATGGCCTCTTGGAAAATTTGTTTTACATAATTTGAAGCTGAATGCGATCGTGCCTCTCCAAAGTAAATAGTTTTTGCAAAACACTCAGTATCTGATAGATCAGATAAAGAAAGTCTCATTAGTGAATTCAGGAGGACCTTCCATGTGACAGCGGTTGTCTTTCTGAGTTCAGGCCACAAAGAAGCTTTTTGTATCGTTGGGTTCCACCAATATGGGAACACTGGAAGGATTCCACAGAGGGAGTATAGAAAACTCAGCACACAAATTTCAGGGCCAAAGGCAGAAGAAGAAAAAAAGTAGCAATTTTCTCTGGTGTTTTGATAACTTTTACTGAGCTTAAGAAAATTTTAAGGAAAACAAGATTCATCCGATGGAATAAACATTTTGGAGTTCATGATCCCTGAAGAATGGCCGTGGTATTTACTGTGTCCTTTGTATGCATGATAGGGGGCACACGGGGAGAGCAAATTATGATGTATGAAAGAAGATTTTCATTGAGAGTTCAGATGAACTGCAGAAAGTTAGCTTAGAGACCCTCTTTGAAATCTTCTCACTTTGTTGATTAAGATCCAGGGCACTGAGCGTGTGGTGCCTACCTGTATTCCCAGGGTTGCCTAGGCTGGGGCAGGAGGATTGGGCGTTCCAGGACAGGCCGGACAGTGAGACCTTGTCTCAAAGTCAAACAAACTGTGTGAACTAAGTATGCCTATAATCTTAGTATTTGGGGCCAGAGGCAGGAAGATCTTAAATCCAAGGTCATCGCTGGCTGCATAGTGAGTCTGATGCCAGCCTGGGCTACATGAGACCCTGATGAAATAAATAAATAGAGATGTAGGGAGAACAAGAGCAAGCGAGTGAGTGAGTGAGAGAGAGAGAGAGAGAGAGAGAGAGAGAGAGAGAGAGAGAAATCATCAGATGACATTTCCATAGACTTAATTAACAAGTATCTTTAAATGAAGTGTTTATGGATTTATTAAAACATATAAAAACATAGAGAGCGGAGAAGGCAAAATGTATTACCTTTATAGGGGAAACATTTGACAATGCCAGGAATCAGTGAATCCCTATAGCTGATTGGCTAGCTGCCTAGCTAAATCCATGAGCTCCAGGTTTAGTGGGAGACTGTCTATCTGTCTGTCTATAGAGAGAGGTCAAAGAAGACATCAACACTGTCCTCCGGCCTTCATACAAACACATGCTTGTGCATCTACACACACAGGTGAACACAACTATAGGAACATGTACATATAACACATACATATGCACTCACAACATCATCTGAAATAACATTTCAAAATTAAAATAAAAATGGAGTCAACCTTAAAAACAGAGTTATTTTGAGACATAGGGGAATGACTTTACCAATAAAGACGAAATACATGGAATATATGTCCTCAGAAGATTTTTCCTGATAAGCCAAACAGAAAGTGAGTTTATGCAAGATTGTAATTATCAAGAAGAGCTAAAGGCCGAGAGCTTTTCTGAGCACATTGTTGACTTCTTGAGTTTCCAGAACATGTTCCTGTCAGGAAAGCAGGACTGGCTAGTCTGTCTCCATGTGAGATTTTCCTAAGGAGAGTCAGTTTCAATAGAAATGACATCATATCCCACTGAGTCATCCTAAACTTTCAGAAAAGTAATCTTTAGAAATAAAAATGCAGCATGGGTCAGAGATTCGGGAGATTCTTTCCCTAAACTTCTGGTGTTATTAGAATCCCGATGACCTCAGTCACCTGTTTAGATGACCGGGAAGTTGTCTAGAGGCAGAATCCTGACAATTCAATTAGAAAAGAAACCAAGCTGGGTGGTGGTGGTGGCGGCGGCGGCGGCAGTGGCAACAGCGGCGGCGGCAGCAGCAGCGGCACACGCCTCTAATCCCAGCACTCGGGAGGCAGAGCTAGGATCTCTGTGAGTTTGAGGCCAGCCTGGTCTCCAAAGCAAGTTCCAGGAAAGGTGCAAAGCTACACAGAGAAACCCTGTCTCAAAAAAACCAAAAAAAAAAAAAAAAAAAAAAGAAAAAAAAAAAAAAAAGAAAAAGAAAAAAGAAAAAAAAAGAAAGAAACCAAGTTTTTGAGAGCCAGGGTTCTACGGTGAGAACCAGAACAGTAGAAAACGTTTAATTGCAAAACGACTTCATGTTCAGAATTTGACACAGTCTTGCCGTTTGTACAGACAACTTTTGTTCTTTAAAATAAACAGTTTGCGAGATAGAGATAGAAGGGTCAGAGTTCAAGGCTGTCCATGGCTACAAAATGAGTTCAAAGGCTCCCTCCAGGATTCCCTGTCTCAAAAAACACACCCCAAACCAGAGCCACCATCATCAGCCACAGCAGCAGCAGCAGCAGCCACAGAGCAGAAATTCCCTCCAAAGTCGTTGACTCCACTGATTGAGAGAACCAGCAAGGTCCTTAGAGCTAATTGAGGGATTAAAAACATCCCGCAGACCTCGACACTGAATTCATAACTTCGGCTTTCTTATCATGTGTTTATGAAATGGAGAGCAATGGCATTTCAGGAAGTTGAGGACAACAGATGCAGAAAAAGATGAAAAATGAAATGGGGGGGGGCAGTGAGCTGCACCCGCAGGATTTCCTCCCTGTTCTTAGCTGAGAAGTTCCTGTGCCTTGCGCCCATTTAATCCAAATTCTTGAGCATAGTAGGACCATTTCCTCTACAGAGTGGGTCTTTCAGTTTCTTGTCTGTCTGTCCCAGCACTGTAAATTTTTCTCTCCCAAGTGACTGCATTTGAGGTTTGGAAGCCGAAAGAACTACATGTGTGCTCTTCCTGGTTCAGGGAAGCTGGGGTACAGGCATAGATAGTTCCTATCTCGATGGAGAAACAGGTCATATGGTAGAGACTCCGAGAACCTTAGGCAGGTCGCTAGGTTGGCACAGTGCTTCATGCGAAAGTATGAGGAACTAAATTCAGGATCCATCATACACATAACTGGGTGTTGTGATGTGTACCCGTAATCCCAGTACTGGGGAGGTGGAGGCAGGAAGATCTCTGGGGCTTGTTAACCAGCCAGTTTAACCAACCAGCAAAGTCTAGTTGCTGTGAGAGACCAAGCTTCAAGTAGTGAGGCGGAAAATGATTGAAGAAGAAGACAACAGTTATCAACTCTAGCCTCCAAATGAATGTGCATGCATACACACATGTACTTGCATACACACATGCAAACACATTACATTAGTCAATTGTCTTGCTAATTGAAGGATAATAAAGAGGTTTGTGTTATACATATTCAGGACATGAAAGCAAAGGGAAATGTTTTTTTTTGTTTTTTTTTTTTTTCTACTTAATTCTGAGCTGCCGTAATAGTCTTTAATTTTTTTTTTTTTTACAGAGGTATTTTACAAAACAGATTGAGTCAACACAGAACAAGAAATTTGAGAACACTCAGCAAACCTTTGGAACTCTTTCCCTAGGAGCTTTGATCTGACCACCGATCTGAAATGCAGCTCACAAGCCAGAACAACTCTCCAGGTTGTCGCTCTTCAAGGGGTGTTAAGTTGCAATGCAGACTCGGGGGGGGGGGGGCGGGGGGGCTGGGGGGGCAGCCAGATTTTAATAATATCCAGCCTCAGATGCCATCAGCAAGATGACATTTCCTGGAAAGAACTATGTTATTACAGGATTATTATTTGCAATGATTTGCTCGATATGATCAACAAAGAAAAAGTAAATTATCCAAATGGGACTTCTGGCAGGCATCTGCATTCTCATTAAAGGAAGCATCAGTGCACCTCACACATTCGGGTAAACATGGAGATGGGCTTGATGCTAGGAAAGGGAGAGGGGGCTGCTGATGGAGACCACAAGAATCTGTGAGGCCACGGAATTCTGGTTTCGCCCACTTCCAGTGAAGCCTTTGCCAGATTTTTTGGCAGTCTGAGTCAGGATTTATATTTAAGGAAGATGTAGAAGTCAAAACAACACAGTTGCCGGGCGGTGGTGGCGCACGCCTTTAGTTCCAGCACTTGGGAGACAGACACAGGCAGATCTCTGAGTTCGAGGCCAGCCTGGTCTACAGTGAGAGTTCCAGGATGGCCAAGACTACGCAGTGAAACCCTGTATCAAAAAACCAAAAAGCCAAACCCAAACAAACAAAAAACCCAAAACAACAACAACAAACAAAACAAACAAACAAAAACAACAGAGTCAAGATAATGTCGTTGCCTGCTCATTGCCGTCTTTCAGGCACACAGATGTAATGCCATAGAGACTGGAGCTCCAGGAAAGACAGCAGAGAGAGTGGAGGGACAGAAGCTTCCAGATTCATTGCCAAGAGTTCACAAGGCTTCAAGATTACATCAGGACAACAGCCTTGACAGTGTGGCTGATGCTCACTTGGCAACAAGCAAACAGCAGACACAAACACGTCAGCAATCTCATCCATGAGTTCATAATAAAAAGAGGCCACAGAAAACTCAGCAAAACACAGCTATGGGCCAGTGAGATGGCTCCTCAGTTCTCCACACACATGCTGTGGCACATGTACTCACACACACACACACACACACACACACACACACACACTAATAATAATAATAACAACAACAACAATAAAGTAAGTAAAATTAAATTAAAATAAAAAACAAAAAACCCATATAGTATTATTGTACTTTTATTTACTTTTATCTTACTTTGGACAGCTGCTTTTGAAAATGGTATTGACATGGGCTGGGGAGATGGCTCAGTAGGTAAAGGCACCTATAGCCAAGCCTGACCTCGGTCTGATCCCCAGATCTCACGTGGTGGCATGAGGGAATTGACTCCCACAAGTGTCCTCTGAACTCTATGCACATGTGTAGGCTATGGCCCCCCTGAAAAGAAATTACATATAATAAAAAGAACAAAGACAATTTAAATTAATTAAATGGTACTCTGATAGTTTGATTTTTTTTCTTTTTTCTTTTTCGAGACAGGGTTTCTCTGTGTAGTTTTGATGCCTGTCCTCGAACTCACTCTGTAGACCAGGCTGGCCTTGAACTCACAGAGATTCACCTGGCTCTGCCTCCTGAGTGCTGGGATTAAAGGTGAGCACCTCCGCCACCCAGCTTGATAATTTGATTTTGATGGACACCCATCAATCCCAACCATAATAAATGCCAATATTACTTTCTGAAAATCTTTGTGTAAATGTAGGATTTCTGCACCCTCCATGTCCAGTGATCTAATCCAATTTATATTTAATCCAAATTAAACTGGTAGACATTGATTTAGAGTCACTTGAAATAGATCAATACTTAAAAATAACTCAAAGAATATTGAGACCACTCAAGTAATTTTTTTCTGAAGTGATTTTTATTGTTATTATAGTTTTTCATGTGTTTATGGTATATGTGTTTTGTGGTGTTTTGAAAGAAAATGGCCCCCAAAGGGAGTGGCACTATTAGGAGGTGTGGCCTTGTTGGAGTAGGTGTAGTCTTCTTGGAGGAAACGTGCCATTGTGGAGGTGGACTTTGAGATCTCATATATGTTCAAGCCATGCCCAATGAGATAGACCACTTCCTGTTGCCTGCAGGATCAAAGATGTAGAATTCTCAGCTCCTTCTCCAGCACCATGTCTGTCCGTGTGCACACCACCATGTTGTACCATAATAATAATGGACTAAACCTCTGAACGGTAAGCCAACCTATCAAAATGTTTTCCTTTTGTAAGAGTTGCTGTGGTCATGGTGTCTTTTCACAGCAATAGAAACCCTAACTATGACATGTATACACCTTTGTGAGTGTGTGTGTGTGTGTGTGTGTGTGTGTATGTGCATGTACGTTAGAGATCATTGCTGGTTGTGTTCCTCAATTGCTCTCCACCTAATTTTTATTTTTATTTTTTTTTAAGATAATGTCTCTGACTGAACGCAGATTCCGTATAAGACTAGCTGGGCAGCAGGCTCCAGGGATCCTCCTGTCTCTGCCTTCCCAGGGCTGGGACCACAGACTCACCATGACCAGCACTTTCCATGTGCTATGACTCTGAACTCAGGTCCTCAAGCTCAGACAGCAAGCACATTATTGACTATGTCATCTCCCCAGCCCCTAGAGAGTTATTTTGAAAAAATACAGGATACATGTTCTGTCTTAATAAAAAAAATCATATGTTATGTTGTTGTCTGTTTTGCAGTTTATGCTAAGAAATGTGTCAAGTGGGACTGATACTCTGTGTTTCAAATCTGAACAGTTGATTCACTTAGGAGTTAAAAAAAAAAACTAAAACTTTATACAAAAATGTCCCCAAATCTACCTGAGGAGTTGGATCCGTGTGTTTAAATCAGGAACGTGTTATGAATTCACTCATTGGCTGGTCATGGTGGAGCACATGAGAAATGCAGTGAATCTGGGGTCTAATTTTTCACAGTTCTTCTCAGGCTTATACTTGATGGGCTATAATGGCTTATCCAAGGTAGGCTGCCCTACACGGCTGTGTACTGTTGTTACAAAACAATCTAAGACACTAAGGAAATTGGATTGTAATTACAAATGTAAGCCAGGTGTGGTGGCTTCTGCCTGTAACTCTAGCATTTGGGAGGCAGAGGCAGGAGGGAAGGTCCACCTGGATTATACACAGTGGGTTCCAGCAACAAGCTTGGGCTACAGAATGGGACCCTGACTCAAGACAGAAGCAAAGAGAGGTCAGCCTTTCTTGCCTTGTTCTCTTCTGTCTCCCCTCTTTCCTCCCCTCTTTGAGCCCCATTCCTGGCATCCTTATGCATAGCATGGAGTTCCAGACGGATGAGAAATCTGAGCCTCTTTTCCAGCTCTTGGGTCAAAACACTCCACACCTGGGCATGGATGCATAGGTCCTCGTCTAGATTCTTTGGCTGCTGGTTGCTGAATTGGAATGTAAAAACAAGTGGTTATAAATGGAAACTGATCCTTTGGAGCCAACGTTTGCAGATGTCTTGGCTCTGATATGATTGGACGAAGGCTAGCCAGCCCAGGTGATGGCTAACCAAGACTGCTGTCCGAGCCTGGAGCTCCAAGAAGCCCAAAGGGATCCTGGGAAGAGACGGCTGGGAGTTCTTCCCTCTTCTTTGCATGAAGCAGTGTGCTGTTTTCACAGAGAGAAAAATAGTTCTGATTTCAGAATTCTCTTGGGTCACATTTAAAAAAAATACCTGCTCATCTGTGCTCAGTCGGAGTGTTCCAATCCTTCTGCACATTCTCCACATCGCATACCAAACATGGTCTTCCTTGGGACTCTTCTCATTGGGCTACACTAAGTGCTCACTGACCACCTTTTTAATCTGAACGCTGGGGAAAATTTCCCGTCAGGACCCAGCCTGCCCTTAGTTGCAGAAAAATCCATATGCAAAGACACACAGACATCCTCCGTCATGACTGGTAAGCACACAGACATCCTTCTGGCATCACCTGTCACTCATTCTTAGGCCCACCTTTTCTTTTCAGCATTATTATTTCCAAAGAAGGTTTTTCTCCCAGTGTGGAATGTCTTTTTTTTTTTTTTTTTTTTTTTTTTTTAAGATTTATTTATTTATTATGTACACAGCATATATGACTGCAGGCCAGAAGAGGGCACCAGATCTCATTACAGATGGTTGTGAGCCACCATGTGGTTGCTGGGAATTGAACTCAGGACCTCTGGAAGAGCAGTCAGTGCTCTTAATATCTGAGCCATCTCTCTAGCCCATGGAATGTCTTAATAAGACACAACATGCTGGGTGAATGGTGGTGGTGCATTTTAATCCCCCCCCCCCCCCAAAAAAAAAACCAACCAAAAAAACAAAAAAACCACAACATTAGCGTAGATAGCAAGAATGCTATTTCCTCCAAGGACCCATGATTCACTGGGATCTATTAAAGAGGCTGGCTCTGTCCTCCATATTCAGAATCCTGTCACATCATGACTTCTGATCTTCCTACAAACTGGGATTAAGACAATCCACCATTCTAATGGACACAGGCTATTATTATTATTATTATTATTATTATTATTATTATTTTGTTTGAAGACTGACCTCATTCTCTGCCACCTTTTAAAGAGCTGTACCTCATTCTTATCTATCTGTCTGTCATCTATCTATCTATCTATCTATCTATCTATCTATCTATCTATCTATCTATCTATCTATCTAGTTTTTCAAGACAGGGTTTCTCTGTGTAGCCCTGGTTGTTCTGGAACTCACTTGGTAGACCAGGCTGGCATTGAACTCATTCATGTAGCTCTGTCTGCCTCTGCCTTCTGAGTGCTAGGGCTGAAGGCATGCACTACCCAGCTACCTTATACTTACTTAGCGTTGTCTTTAGCAGGTGCTGTTCTAAGCACCCGCAAAACAAAGACACTCAACCTGCACAAGATAAGGCAAGCACAATTATTATCATCATTTAACGGACCGTGAAATGAGCTCCAGAGAGGTTAAGAATCAGGCTCCAGGCCCTTGATTTGCATCACCACCAACACGATTGGTGAAAAGGTGATTGAGAGCCACAGAGGCTGAATGGCGAGCAGGAGCGAACACCATTGCATACAGCTCTGCTAGAGTTACGCAGTTCAGCTTCCGCTGTGAGGGCTGTTGTTGGACCTTGAGACAAACCCAACAGACATTAGTGCCCTGTTGAAAAATCTCCACAAAGACACCAGATACGGACTAGTAGGTGCAGGTGTGATGACCAGGTACAGTGGCTACCGTCATCTCAGCGTACCCTATGCCTGAGCATTTCTGGAAACTTCCACACCTGCGTAACGAAAAGCTTGACCTATCCAGCTTTGGCATTTGACGTTCCTCAGCCGCTTCTGAAAAGAGGTGTTGGCTATTTTTTGAAAATCAGTCCAACCTGAAAAGGGCAAAGAGTTTTCTCCACCGGAATATTTCAAAAGAGCAGGCTGTGGTCTGGGAGGGAGAAGCTGAAGGAAGTGTGCCTCGTTGTTTAAACAATGCAAAGCTTGTTGAAAAATATGGTCCCTTGGAGCGACTCCTTTAAACGCACACATGCTCTTCAGCTGTTTGTGTCATGGCTATTTATTTTTACATACGGTTGGTTTTATGGTTAGAGTGCATTGATGACTTAAAAGAGGATTAACCTCTGTGCACTTTAGAGATGATTAAACAGCATTCCCGTTGCTCACTCACATGCTCCACAGAAAATGACGCAATGCATTTTCCTTTTGGTTTCAGTATGATGGTTCTGAAGCCATGGTTGGTAAGGATATCATTTGGTTTTGTACCCTACAATTCTGTTTACATATAATTATCCTGAATTAAGAGCATGTTGTGAAACAGAGTCTCCTGAAAGCAAAGGAAGTTCCCGTTTATCCTGTGAATAAAAATAGAGTGGAATAATGGACGAAAGTACCATTATTTTCCCTATACTATTTTCTTAATCTGTTAGTCAAGCAGATTACAAAAGGCTCAATGAAAATGGTCATAGATTGTGTGTGTGTGTGTGTGTGTGTGTGTGTTGCTGCTGCTACTATTCCATACAGCTGTTAAGCTTGCCCTCCTGGCTCATTTAGAGAGACAAATATTCCTTGGGTACCCAGCACCAACCCACTGTACCCGCTGGGCTCCAGGACAGGAGGATGATGGGAAGGAGAAGGGTGGAGTCTGGAGTAGCCCGCCAGATGCAGAGGGAGCTGGAGCTGAACATGCCATGCTAATAAAGGTAATAAGGCTTTCCCCAGGGATCCGGCTCTGCTTTCCTAGGCGCTGAGATTTCAGGTAGCTGCCACAGCTGTATGGCTTTTTTCCTGGGTCGTGGGGGTCTGAACTCCGAATCTCACTTGCTTGCCTGTGCAAGCGCTTTATCCACTGAGACGTCTCGGCCTCATCATCAGGTGTGGCTGCTAATCAAACAACGTGAGTTTCTTCAGATCTGAATTGCATGTGGTTGATGGTGAACGGGGCCTTTGGTATTGATTTATAAAGTTTTTTTGTTTTTTTGTTTTTTCAAGACAGGGTTTCTCAGTGTAGTTTTGTTTCCTGTCCTGGATCTCACTCTCTAGACCAGGCTGGCCTCGAACTCACAAAGAACCTCCTGGCTCTATCTCCTGAGTCAGCGCTCAGGATTAAAGGCGTGCACCACCACCCCTGGCGCCATTTAAAAATGTTTTATTTTTTTTTATTTTTATTTCTTTTGAAGTAGCTGAGGAATAAATTTTATTGGCATTTTTTTTATTTAAGAAATCTTTTTATTCATTTTACATACCAACCACAGATCCCCCTCTCATACTTCCTCCTACTCCCCCCACCCCCCCCACTCCAGCCTTCTCCCGCGCAGCAGAGCCTGGCCGTTTGGGGGGGGGGAATCTCAGTTGAAGAGCGGGAAGAGGGATTATTTGAGCAAGGGCGGGGGGGCATCAAGATCATGATGGGAAAATTTACGGAGACAACTGAACCAACAAGCTCGTAGGAACTCACGAACTTTAGACCGACAGCTATGGAGCCTGCATGGGACCGGATTAGGCCCTCTGCATACGGGAGACAGTTGTGTAGCTGGGTCTGTTTGAGGGGCCCCTGGCCATGGGATCAGGCTCTATCCCTGGTGCACGAACTGGCTTTCTGGAGCCCATTCCCTGTGGTGGGACGCCTTGCTCAGCCTCGATCCCGGGGGAGGGGCCTGGCCCTTCCTCAGCTAAATGCACCAGGCTCTGCTGACTCCCCCTTGGGAGGTCTTCCCTTTTGGTGGAGGGGATGGGATAGTTCAGCGCGGGAGAAGGCTGGCCAATGAGTGGGCCCCAGGGGACCTGCCTGCTCCATGCTCCAATGGTGGAGATACAGGCACACACCTCCATAGTCAGCTGGATTCAAACTTAGGTCCTCACTCTCAACAGAGCTGGTGCTCATGCCCATGGAGCCAACTCCCAGCCTTCTGTTTAGTGGTGTGTGTGTGTGTGTGTGTGTGTGTGTGTGTGTGTGTGTATTTATTTATTTATTTATTTATTTATTTATTTATTTATTTATTTATTTTTCTGAGAGGGACATTTTGGTTTGGTTTTGTTTGAGACAAGATCCTACCCAGGCTGGCCTTGGTCTTGGGACAATCTGAGAACCAGGCCTGACTGTCTACCATGCTTGACACATTGTGTCCAGTGTCTTGAGAGCAGTCTTTGTGCTTACTCAGCCTTTAGAGGGGAGGAAGCTGACTTCTTTGTCAGAGAACACAGAGTTAAGGGTCACCGGATAACATATCTGGTCCAGAAGGAAGCATGGCCTTGGTTCGGGGTGAGAATCACAGTCACTACACAGTAGTGTCGATGTCCCTGATCATCGGGTCAGAGTTTACTCAGGGTTTGAACCAACGACTGCAGATCCTGAATATTCTGCAGTCGATTTGGCAGAGCTGAAGTTTTTAGTTTTTGCTTCGAGCTCTGCCTTTGGAAAGCTGTTTGTTGTTTTCCTCCGGAGTCTTCCCAGAGGAAGCGTGAAGATCTCCCCTCTTCAACGCAAGCTGGTGCTTTCCTCTAGTGAACTTTACCCTCAATCCTAGAGTCAGGGGCCGGCTTGGAACTGAAAGTGACCGAGACAGAGAGAGCCCACCCTCTGAGCCACTGAGTACAAGGCAATGACACTCATCGACTCAGCACCTTGGGGCAAGCACAGGCTTCTGGTGGCTTGTCCAAGCCCCAGCCGGCACTTGGCTGGGCCCACTCCTGTCGAGGCTTATTATACTGTTGAATAAAGTGAGACTCCGAAGTTCATGTGGCCGTTTGGAAGCTGGGAGAGTCTGCTCTTGATCCTAGTTAGTTTAACTCCAGAAGCCATGTGTCTTCCGTTGCCTTGGAGACTCCCATAACCCCCTGCCAGGACGTTGCCAGTTAGTGGGAGTGATGAGTCTGTTTTACACGAAACAATCAGGACTAGAGAGCAGAGCAAAAAAAAAAAAAGAAAAAAAAAAATCATGGTGTGTGAGAATGGAAATAAGGACAAGGAGACAGAGCAGTCTTGAAATCACAGGGATTCCGGTTCTGGGCCAGTGTTCAGTTACTCAACCTGCCTAGCTGTAGCCCTCCTTGGTTTCACGACAGTGTGAGCAGTGGATATAGAAGTTCCAGCATTAACAGATTCCGACGGTAGACAGTCAAGGGAGGTGGAAAGGAATTGCCGTGAGAACTTGATCAGAAGACGTGAGGGAATGATGGAAGGACTGTCTAGATTGGAGGACCCCCCCCCACACACAGGGTTTCTCTGTGTAGCTTTGGCTGTCCTGGATCTCACTTTGTAGACCAGGCTGGCCTTGAACTCACAGAGATCCAACTGGCTCTGCCTCCTGAGTGCTGGGACTAAAGACGTGTGCCACCACCACCTGCCCACCCTCCCACCCCCGCTTTTTTTAAATGTACAGTGTTCTGCCTGCATGTATACCTGCAGGCCGGAAGAGGGCACCAGATCTCATTACAGATGGTTGTGAGCCACCATGTGGTTGCTGGGAATTGAACTCAGGACCTTTGGAAGAGCAGCCAGTACTCTTAACCACTGAGCCATCTCTCCAGCCCTGGAGGACACTTTTTCAATGAAATTTTTTTTTCATTTATTTTACACCCTGACCACAGTATCCCCTTCCTCCTCTCCTCCCATTCCATCCTCCCATCTCCCCTCTACCCCCACCCCCACCCCCCATTCACTCCTCCAGTGTCTAGATTGGAGGATACTTTACGCCAGCGGTTCTCAACCTTCCTAAAGCTGTGACCCTTTAATCCCGTTCTTCATGCTGTGGTGACCCCCCAGCCGTGAAATTATTCTTGTCGTTACTTCATAATCGTCATTTGGCTGCTGTTACGAATCATAACATATGTAAATATCTGATCTGTGGGCCTCAAAGGGGTCAAGACCCACAGGTTGAGAACCACTGCCGTGAGTAGAGGCTCGGTTCGTTTGTGAAATAAGCTACGGCACTCATATGCAGGGCTGGAGGTGTGCCTGTGTGGGAGGGACTTTGAGATGCGTGCTTACAATTCGGGGTCTCGTTTCCCCTGTTCTCCTCACTGACCTCCCAGTCACAGGCTTTCCTCACCCCCCACTCCGAGAGGGTGCACTGGAGCTTTAGCGGTTCTCCATTTGTGTGATTCCGTGGTTGGTAATACACTCAGGGCCGCAAAGAGGCGTTGTTTTCTGATTGGCAAGATCAAATGTGGGGCCGGGGATTGGGAAAAGTTCTGCACAGGTGGGCGTGGGGATGTTTGAACTTGTCTTTCCTATTCTCCTTGTTGGGTATCCGCTCCGCTCAGGTGCCAGTTATGAAGGGCTGGTTATACACAGGACACTGTAACCAGAAAGCAGCCCACGGGGCCAATGAGTCACAGGGAAAGGAACATGGAGCCTCGGGAGAAGGGAGGGAGATGGGAAGTGAGCGAATAAACCGTGCCTGAGGGATCGCAGAAACTGCCCAAAAGGTGGTGGTGGGGGGGGGTGTCTGAACTAGACATTAAAAGAAAGGGAAGGTTCGAGACCAAGCAGGTGGAGGGATGGGGGACAGAAGGTGCTGAACTTGGGGAGTACAGAACCCTACAGAAAGGGAACCAAAGGACGGACATAGCTAAACATGAACTAAGGCCCCATCCGGGTTCTTCATGTTTGGAGCATAGTATTTCTGACTTTAAAAAAAAAAATATGTGAGTTACTGTAGCGCATTGTGAGACACAGTTTGGGATTCTGGGAGTGTACCTAGGTTTGTGGAAGCATTATAATTACAGGATAGAAAACAAAACAAACAAACAAACAAAAAAACGGAATGCTGTGGCTGGTGAACAGAATAAAGCAAATGGGCTGAAAACCGGGAGGGTATGGAATGGTCTAGGGTGGGTTTCCTATAGACTTTGGAATAACATCGTATCATAAAAATCAGGTTCTGTCAGAGTCACCAGAGATGATTCAGGAGTGCAGGAAGTAAGAAGTCAACTTTTATCATGTTGTTTTATGTTGAAACACTGTTAATTGGTCCTTCAATTAAAACTAATTAAATGAACACACCCAACTTTAAGAAAGGCACAGTTAAGCGATGGGCGTCTCTTAAAGCAGGTTCAGTTCTGTTTCTGGACTGGCGGTGGGGGTGAGAGATGCGCCTCTTAGGAAAATAATCTTAATGCATATTTAAAATGTGATTCATTGTTCGAGAGTTTGCAGTTTTATGCCTTTTATCTGAGGGCTCAGAGGGTTATTTGTAGACTCCTGGGTTAGTCAACACTCATGCGCTCATCAAGCCTGAGTGCCAAGTCCTTATTAGGCCGGGTGCTCTGCTAGCCAGAAGACACACATCTCCACGGGCATGATGGAGACTCTAGAAAGAGGATCAAACATCTCTGTACCTGTTTGAAATATTATTGGAGAATCTACAAGTTTAATCTGTATTAATCATATACATGAATGTTGCAGGGGTTAGGGAAAGAAAAGGATATTTCTTCAAAATGAAAATAATGACTTTATAAAATGCTGTTTTCTCTTTTCCTCAGGTTCTTGGTCCTCACCACTCAATTTCAACTTCCTACCAGCTCTGCTCTGGCTCTTGCCTAGATCTGTAGTTCCTAAAGAGCATGTCTAAGACCCCTGAGCTCCCAACCTGCTTTCAAGGTGCCTGTGAGGTAGAAATTTATTCTTTCCTTTTTTTTTTTTTTTTTTTGGTTTTTTGAGACAGGGTTTCTCTGTGTAGTTTTGCGCCTTTCCTGGAGCTCACTTGGCAGCCCAGGCTGGCCTCGAACTCACAAAGATCCGCCTGGCTCTGCCTCCCGAGTGCTGGGATTAAAGGCGTGCGCCACCAACGCCTGCCCCCCCCCTTTTTTTTTTGAGTTGTGTGTATATGTACATGTGTGTATTGTTTGTTTGTTTTGTTTTTTCAAGACAGGGTTTCTCTGTGTAGCTTTGCACCTTTCTTGGAACTCACTCTGTATCCCAGGCTGGCCTCGAACTCACAGAGATCCGCCTGCCCCTGCCTCCCGAGTGCTGGGATTAAAGACGTGCGCCACTACCGCCTGGCACATGTGTGTATTATGTGTTCGTGCACATCCAGGTACATGTGTGTGTATGGAGAGCAGATGACAGTTTTCGGCACTTAATCTCCTCTGTCCATCATGGCTTTCAGAGATTGACTTCGGGTCGTCAGGTTTTCCTGGTGAGTGCTTTTTCCCACCCAGCCACCTCACTGGCCACTCTCACTCTGTGAGGAGAAGCAAGTGGGTTTTCATAAGCTACAGGATGTGTGATGCTGCCTACCTTTAGGCAGATGGAATGTGTGCTGAGGCACTCTAGCGTTTCATAATTTTCTCTATTTGTACTTACGGTTCGATAGAAACAGATAAATATAACCCACAGGAATGAAACTCTCCCTAGACCTAGAGGATTTTTAGGAGTATGAAGAGGTCCCCGGAGCAGGGTGAGAACTGCTGGCCCAGGGAATACCCTTGCCTTGCCGATGTTTCCCTCACAGCTCACTTCTAAAGTCTCATCCCTTTTTGGGATCATCATGTTTCTCTTCCAAATGGGCCAGAGAGGCCAGAGAGCAGCCTTCCTGAAAAGAAGGTTTGTTTGTTGCCCTGAGTTTAGAAACTCCTAAAGATTTTATAGCTGTGGTTTTCTTTCCTTCATTTTTATTTTTAAATTACAGAACGACACATCAGACCAACATTCAAAGGCTCTTAACCATCTGGCCTCAGGGCAGCAACTCAGGGGCAATGGGCTTCTGTGTCACCTCTAACACCTTCCAAAGAGAGGGACAATTCCAGAATCTGTGCTCAGAGTCAACCCTGAGACACAGAGCCCACCAGCACTGATTGGACTAAGAGTGTCAAGTGGACCAAGAGCGGCCCCCTCAGACACAGACACCACTTGCACCGAGTGGAGGAAGAGATGAGCAGATGCCAGTGCAAAAATACAGTCAGCAACATGAAGACCAATATGGCAACACCTGAACCTAGTAGTTCTACATCAGCAAGACCTGAACATCCCAATGCAGAAGAAACAGAAGAAAGAGACCTTAAAAATGACTTTAAGAAGATGCTAGAGGCCCTTGAAGAGGAAAAGCGAAATTCCCATAAAGAATTTGAAAAAAAGAAAAACAAAATGTTGGAAGAATTGAATAAAGAACTGGAAGAAATGAAAAACAAAGTATTGGAAGAACTCAATAAGCAATTCAAGGGAACAAACAAAAAATTGGAAGAATTCAATAAAGAATTTGAGAAAAAGGCATACAAAAAATGGAAAGAATTAAAGAATTTGAGAAAAAGACAGACAAAGAATGGGAAGAATTCAAGAAACAGAGAAACAAAAAAATTGGAAGAATTGGAGAAAAAGACAAACAAAAAATGGGAAGAACTCAAATCCTTTAAAGAAAGCCAAGAAAAAGAAATTAAACAGGTGAGGGAAACAATTAAAGATTTGAAGATTGAAATAGAGGCAATGAAGAAGACACAAACTGAGGGAATGCTGGAAATGGAAAATCTGAGAAAATGAACAGGAACTACAGATGCAAGCATAACCAACAGAATGCAAGAGATGGAAGAGAGAATCTCTGGTATTGAAGATACAATAGAGGAAATAGATTCGTCAGTCAAAGTCAAGTGTTTCCACTTTGGCTACTTCTTACAGTCTAACTTCAGTGAGGATGATGCTCATTGGTTTTTGTCCCTCCCAGGGCTGCAGACTTTGCCTCATTCAAATCCAGAAAGTATTTCATTGAACAAATGAGTGGATGAATGAATGAATGAATCCTTGCAACAACCAGATTGTGTTCTCTGTAAGCATTTTGGGTAGGTATGGATTTGCTTATGAGATACTATGATGGATGTTTGAATCTGTTTACTCTATGAGACATATAAAGACATTATTTAGTGCCATTTCTAGGTTGGTAAAATAGTCTTGCCTTTATCAGTTACCCACTTTGCTCCTCATCAGAGTAGGTAGGAAGTGGCTTTGATCTTTTTCAATCTCACATTCGTGCTCAATGCACTGAAATCTGTCACCACTGAGATTAATAAAAGGAATATGCCCTACGACTCTGGACTTAATCACAGTTCTGCAGTGCTCCATTTAGTGCATCAGAGATTGGAAATGCAGGCATCTCTGTGGGTGACTTTGGGTATGGAGATGAATGTCGAAGGCTCCTTCTTGCCTCTGAGACCTTGTGGGCTAACATGTGGAATTACCTTGTGGGCTAACATGTGGAATTAAGAGATGGGCACACGAATGTAGCTCCTCACTATAAGGGTGAGGTCAGGGAGCAGCTGTCCCCACCTAGCCATGGGCTCATTTTTCAGAGATTCTAGTTTCCTGTAGGAGTCAACTTTTGGCTGAAACTATTAAAGAAATGTTGAGAAGACAGTTCAGTGATTTCCCTTACACCCTAAGTCACTTCTCCCTGTAATTAATGTTACTCTGGTGCATTTGTCAAACTCATTTTAAAAATATCAGCCGGGCGTTGGTGGCGCACGCCTTTAATCCCAGCACTCGGGAGGCAGAGCCAGGCGGATCTTTGTGAGTTCGAGGCCAGCCTGGGCTACCAAGTGAGTTCCAGGAAAGGCGCAAAGCTACACAGAGAAACCCTGTCTCGAAAAACCAAAAAAAAAAAAAAAAAAAAAAAAAAAATCTAGGTATTAAATTAATTAAATTTCACACTGCATTCCAATTTCATGAGGTTTTCTTAATACCCATTTCTGTCCCATCCAGGTCACCACATTATACTTACTTAAACATTTCTCGACTGCAACAGTGTCTCCGACTTCCCAAGTGTGTGTTGAGTGGCATGGGGGCCAGGGGACTATGAACTGGCCCTCAGAAGAGCTGTGTGATGTTTTCTTTATAGTTAGAGTGAGGTCCTGGGATTTTCTGAAGATCATAGCTGTGCAGAACCATTCTTACCACATCATGTCGGGGGTATTGGGATCCACATGGCTTACCACTTCTGACGTCCACTTTGGCTGCCATGTTGGAGTGGCTTCTTCCCAGCAGGTTGCTCTCTCACGCCTGCCTCTCTACTCATTGGAAAGGAAGTTTCCATGGGAATAAGGAGTTGCCCACTTAGAGTATGGAGTTACTTTTTGAGGGTGGAGTAGTCATATAAATCACTGGAAATCTCCATGGGGGAGATCTGTCTTCTTCCCCATTTATTTATGCAACTCTATCGATTTTTTTTAAAATCGTTACCACAAACCACATGTTTAAGTAAACATACATTTACTATGGGCTTACTATAATAAGTCAGTAGTAATATACTATTGGACAATATTGTTTTTCACAAACAGCTTGGTTACAGATGAAGAAATCTGCTCTGTCCCACCTGCCTCTGAGAGTACTCTGAAAAGAGACGTCAGTAGGTAATTTCACATCAAGTTTCCATTGCCTGGAAAATTAAATCGTGGGAGAAGAATAATTCCAACGCTTCTTTCAGATAGGAGATTGTTTACTCAAAGAAACTGCCTTTAATTTGTTGACAAAAGGAAAATCTGCAGTGGCCTGGCCAAGCTCAGTGAAATCTGTGCTTAAAACCTCCCCCTGTGGGCCAAGGGTGTCTCTCAGTTGGCAGTGTTTGCCTGGCACGCAGGAATCCCTGTGTTCAGTGACCAGCACTGTATACACCAAGCTTGGTGGTCCATGATTGTAATCCTAGCACTTAGGTGGTGGAGGCAGGTGGATCAAGGTCATCGTTGGCCATGATGGAAAATTCAAGGCCAGGCTAGGCTGTATGAGGCCCCGTTTCTCTGTCACAGGCAAATAATAAACACCTAAGATTAAAAGGGTAAAACCCCCCTTGCCATTTGCCTCTGGGATTTTTGTCTGCTATACTCTTTTCTTATGACTCAGACCTGAAATATATATGCCCAATGAACATACCGAGAGGAAGAGGCTAACTTTGTTAGTAGCGTGAGCTATTTTATGACCGGGGAGAAAATGCCAGGCCATCTGCAAAGGACTGTTTTATAGATTTAATTGAAACCACTACCTACGGAGAAAGTAACAGGGAGTGAAAACATATCAAAAGGCTTGGAATCTAGTCGAATGCTAGATTGAGATGGTCTGGCTCAGGGAGGACTCAGGCAGCCCCTTCCTTACTGTAATGTAAGAAGAGAAATGGAGTAGATGAAACCTCAGGGTAAAACGTGTCGGTTAGGTTTAAGAGAGAAGAGCGCCGTGGCTCACTTCTGGTTTCCTACCATGCTTGGTGCTGGCCGGGAAGAGCAAGGCCTTGGGAGGAAGCCCTCGGAGTGTGGGCTGCCAGTTGGCTCTTGCCTCATTTTAGGGAGAAGGCAATGCGCTCTTAAATCACGGCCCCTCTGCAGACTTTGAGCAGGCTTTCCTGGACAGCTGGAGTCTCTTTTCATTGATGAGTGCCTTTTAATGTGTTTCTCGCAAATGGTATTTAATGACTGTTGTTTTCAATGCTTTCTGGGAAGATTTACTCCTGTAAACTCAATAGTTTGTCGGGGCAAATTACAGTTTAATATAACTCAAAGAACAGAGCACACCATGCCAGCCCTCGCCTCCACACCCTGCTGTCCACTGCAGCTCCCCGCGCCACCCCACCGCCCCCGTGGGCTTGTTCGTGGCCCTGGCTAGATCTCAGTGGCCTCTGCTGAAGCGTTTTAACTGCCCATCATAGGGGAACACTGAGGTTCTCTTCCAAGACTGCTTCCTGAGGCCGGAGAGCCAAGGCAGTAAAAGGGAGGAAGCTGAGCAGCCAGCCTCCAACTGCTAGAGTGCCCGAGACTAGACGAGCCAAGAACTGTGCTTGAGGTGACAGGGGCAAGTGCAACATTTCCTGGAACTTTCCACTTTGACAGGGCACGGAGACACACAAAGCCAATGATAATTCCTAGCAGCAGCTAGATCAGGGCTACACCAGCGAGGAGGAAGAGCCAGCCCTTCGGCATCTCCCTGAAGGCCCAGTTGCTCTTCTGAGGCTGTAAGCTAGGTCAGTGGGAGACTGAGGGGGAGGGGGAAGAGGAGGAAAAGCAGTGGAGAGAGAGGAGAGGAGTCTTGTACCCAGCGGATTTTCCCATCTGGCAATAGAGGGAGAATGGGGGTGGGGTGGGCAGAGAGGTGAATCCGGCCCTCTTCACCTGCACGGACATTGGCTGTGAGGTCTTTCCAGCTCATGCCTGCTATCCGCAGTCTCAGGAGGCAGGGTGGAGGAAGGTGGAGGAAGGCCCTCCACCTTCAGAGCAGAAAAGTCCCTGACACATCAGGCTTTGTCATCAGCACCAGCTTCTGTCAGATGTGGGCATGCAAAGAAAGACCTTTTGTTTTGATGCAGGGGCCGAGTCCCCTTGAGTGTGTAGGAGGCCTGGGAGTGTAAGTGATCCTTTTAGAGGAGGTTCTGAGGGCTCTGAGGTGGGGCACAAATTCCCCGACTAGGAAGGTGGATGAGGAAATGGGGAGGAGTATCTGACTGGGGCCAGGTGGTTGACTTGGTTTGATTCATTTAATTTGAATGTCTCTCAGGCACTCCACAAAAAAAAAAAAAAAAAAAAAAAAATCTAGAATCTGCTCAAAAAAAAAAATTGGAAGTTTTCTCTGAAAGGAATGTGGAGCTCCCAACATGTACAAGAATGTTAAGCTTCTTAAAGATGTCTTCATAGGAACAAGGACTGTTCCTGTCTTAGGTTTTTCTTCGTTACTGTGACCAAATGCCTGACAAGAAGCGTTTGTCATCCCCTGAAGGGATGACAGGTTTATTTTGGCTCCGTTTGATGGTATTGTTCATCATGCTGGGGTAGGCAAGGAGCCAAGAGTGTGAAGTCGCTGGTCACATGATGCCTACAGTCAGGAAGCAAAGAGTCATGAATGTTGGTGTCCAGCTCATCTTTTTCTTTTCATTCGCCCCAGGTTCCCAGCCCAAGGCCATGGTGCTTCTGATAGTCAGGGTGGGTCTTCTCTCTTTAATTAAATTTTCAGGAAACACTCTCATGGACATACCCAGATGTGTTTCTATCACTATGCTAAATCCAGTCAAGCCGACAATGAAGATCTGCCATCATGGTCTCCTACACATAGGGTTGTCCAGAGAATGTAAAGAAGATGGAGAGCCACCCTGGGAAGTCTGTGCCCAGGTTCTGGTGTGTCTGTCATCACTTTGACAAGACCATAGTCAACAAGGATGAGGTCAAACTGCTGACTGCCAGCCAAAGTTATAAAGTTGCCCCAAAAGTATCCTAAGGTGACAGCATGTCAACATGGCCCCGTGATAGCTGTCCCTTCCCACCACCCCCAAGTAGTGTCGGGAACTGTGGTTGTTTTGAAGTTTTAAACCAGTGAACTTGGCCTCTTACGTCTCTGTGGACAGTGGGAGAAGGCTGGGAGATAAAGGTCCATGTTTCTCACAGCAGAACGAACACCATAAGCACTGACGTGACTTGTCAGTCTCCTGACCTCAAGTGTGAGGTGGAGTATGGAGGACACAGAGGGATGTCGCCCAGGTGCTGGGTTTGTGCCCACCTGAGGATGGCCGAGCTTGAGGAACTCAGTATTTCATAGTAAGTAGTAAGCAAGACTACTCGATTACCCAGAGAGGTTTCACCCCTCAGAGACACTCATGGAAAGTACAACCCAGAAGGATGGTCTGGGTAGAGAGAACACGAAGCTTTGCATTTGGGGAACTCTCACGAGTCTCAAAGGTTCCCCAAAACCGGTTGTCTCAGTAAACAATCCCTTGGCTTCTGGCAAGTTTTGCCTCAGCAATACCTGCCAACTAGCTGGACTACAGATGAGGGAGTTCCATCCCATACCTCTCATCCAATACAGAACTAAGGTTTCTGCAGGCAGGCTTCTGTTACTTCTGGAATTCTACAAGTGCTCCCCAAGAGTTTGCCTTCAGCCAACTCTAATAAGTCAAGGGACCACAATGAATATTTTTTTCCCATTTGGGCAAGATAGAGTCTAAGGTTGTTATTATTCATTATAATTTGTGTACAGGAATTTAGACTAATCTGCTCATCTTTGGTGTTGCAATAGTTTGATTTTTCTGTTGCTGTGATAAACACTGTGACCAGAAGCAATGTAGGAGATGAAAGGTTCTCTTTTGTTTTCACTTCCAGGTCACAGGGCATTGAGGGAAGTTGGAGCAGGATCTTGAGGCAGGAACCTGGCGCAAGAACTGAAGCAGGGACCCCAGAGGAATGCTACTCCTGGCTTCCTCCCAGGCTGACGCATAGCTGCCTTTTTTATACCAACTAAGACTACCTGCCCAGGGTTCACACTGCCCATAGTGGGCTGGGCCCTCCCACATCAATTATCATTCATGAGAAATGCCCCACCAACCTGCCTACAGACCAATCTGATGGAGGCAATTCCTCAACTGAGGTTCCCTCTTCCCATATAGGTGATGTTGACCACTAAGATTAGCTATCAGAGGTGTCATTGACAATAATTACAGGTGGCCATTTGTGGACCAGAGAAGTGACCAACTTGTACTCCCAGTGAAGGGAACGTTCCATGCTGTACTGTCATTCACATAGAGAAAGATAATCCAAGAAGCACAGGCCACTCTAGTTTGGGATTTGTTGCTAAGCTTGGTATTTATCACCATTGCGTAGATTTGGCTAAGCTGTATGGGCATCCTCATTGAATGGTTACACCCAACTCTGGTAGCAAAGCGAGTCTCACAGCCATTCAAGAGTCAGATAAGCCGGGTGGTGGTGGTGGTGGTGGCGGCGGCGGCGGCGGTGGCGACGACGCCTTTAATCCCAGCACTCGGGAGGCAGAGGCAGGCGGATCTCTGTGAGTTTGAGGCCAGCCTGGTCTACAGAGTGAGATCCAGGGAAGGCGCAAAGCTACACAGAGAAACTGTCTCAAAAAACTGAAAAAAAAAAAAAAAAAGAGTCAGATAAGCATGAATTTGTGTCAATCAATCAAATTAAAACCACCTTGCAGTTCAGCAGTGAAGGCTGCTTTCGTTTGGGAGCTGTTCTATGTGATATCATACCGGCCATGTTGTCATGAGTCTGTTATTTATGGTTTATGGACGTGAATGATCAATATGGCAAGGGGTCAGATTGTCTGCCCTCTGCACTGCTCATCCCAGTTTTGACCATGTGACTGCTTTGCCAGGCTGTAGCATTGATTCTTGCTCTCTTCACCCCTAAGTCAGTGGTTCTCAACCCTTTCTAATGCTGTGACCCTTTAATCCAGTCCCTCATGTTGTGGTGACCCCCCCACAACCATAAAGGTATTTCATTGCTACCTCATAACTGCAGTTTTGCTGCTGTTCTGAATTGTAATGTAAATATATGATATCAAGACATCTGATGTGCAACCTCAAGGGATCTTGACCCACATACTGAGAATCACTTGTCTGAGGTGTCAGGGTTATTGCTTTCTCTCAGTGGCTATGAAGCTCGTGTGTTTCATTCCTGTAGCTACTAACTATGCAGCACATTTCTTCCTACTCACTCCCTAAAGAAAGTCCAAACATTTTTTTTTCTAGAAAGATCAAAGGCAAGTGGAAAGAGTGGTTTTTGGTTGTTAAAAAATAAATTTATTGAGATAAAATATCCGTCTGGCTTCTGTGGGAACTAAGAACTGTGTCCCAGCCAAGTCATGATCTCAGACCCAAGAGGGAATTCAAGAAGCTGAGCTCAGTTTGACTATGGAAGACCCTGTTGGCTGACTGGGGCAGTGTACCAGTCAGGCTGGCCTGGATTCCGTTAGGAGGGAGAAATAGCCGTCATTCCCAGGCATGGAGAGGGTAGACTACTGAGGTTTCCAATTGGGTTTCTGTAGCTTCTTAGCACTTCCATTGGGTGCATCATCCAGGATGAAGTGTGCTGGGTGACATGCATTCAGCAGCCACTCCAGTAGCATGGCACCCATTTTGAGTCAGAAGTCTTGATTTTTGAGGAGTCTGTTTTAGTCCTCAGAAATCTATGATGCTTATGTAGGAGGGTGTGTAGGATAGCCATCAAATGGCTTGACTATTGACTCCTTGTTGGGTGGACTTTTCAACAGGAGGCGTACTATTTTCTGATTATCTGTGATATAGGGCACAGAAAAAAACCCAACAACAATACCATTTAATTTCCAGAGCTGCAACCGTCTGGCTGGAGTTGACCAGTTGGGTTGGAATGGCAATGGTGTAACCTGAAAAATATCAACAGTGGTGAGGGGCCATAGCTTTGGGAAATAAAGGTCTCATGCATTCTGCTTTTCAAGACCAAAATACTTTGGCCTTGAAAATACAGTGAATACTTCTTTCATCAAAAGACAAGTGGACTCATTCTTGACAGGAATCATAATGCATTAGAAACCTGCACCTTTGTTGTGTGTTCAGTCTATAACGATGGGTAAATGACCATGACCAGTGACCTACAGGGCCTAAGGATAAGGATAACAACGCTAACTTAATCTATAGCTTCTCTTCAGACCCCTCAAAAGGTGGGTTATTCCAGGGCTCACAAGAGATGATTTGGCTCAGTAGACAGCTGCATTTGAATCCAAGCTTCATGACATGACTTCAGTCCTGGGACTCCACATGGTAAAAATGAGAGAACAGACTCGCACAAGTTTTTCTCTGACCTCCACACACTTGCTGGGGCACACATGCCCCATCCTCCCAAGACATTAGAAAATAGAAGAAGGAGAGCTGAGAACCATTTCAGGGGTGACTCAGGCTAGCTGACCTCAGCTGCGCCTTACTCTGTGCTACTGGACACAGACCTACCTTTGGCATGGGATGGGGCCGGAATTGCAACGTCAGGTAAACAGTCATTCTCCTAATTGACTCTTATTTCACTTGGGAGGTATTCCACAGTGTTTACAATGGACTTAAAAATGTAGCCCATTATAATGAAATTTGTAAGATCCCTTATTATTTATCTTCTTAACCAGGAAATCCAAGGAGGTGTTTACTGTTTGACTGGGAAAATAGGGAGGCATCTTCAACCACAAAAAGAGAGCAATTATAGAGATTCTGTGCCCATGAAATAAAAACATTCCACAACTGCATTGTTTTCCCTCCACAGCGAGAAATTAGGTTTGAAAACTGACGTAGATATCGGTAATGCTGCTTTGATGGGCCTGGATTCCTCATAGCTGGGTTAATGAGTTGGAGGCAAGGATGAAAAATAAACACGTCCCAGCTGACAGTGAAGGAGGGTGACAAGCTCCCTTTGGCTAGCACAGACGCGAGTTAGCAAAAACGCAGATTGGTCACTGAGGAGCTGCTGGGCTGTCTGGTGCGGAAGAACAGCTCTAAAGCAGCATTTCTCGACCCGTGGGTCGCGACCCCCGGTCTCGGGGGTGGGGGATGTTTGGGTGAGGTGGGGGTTGACTGACCCTTTCATAGGGGTCACCTAAGACCATCAGAAAGCACAGATATTTACATTAGGGTTTGTAACAGTAGCAAAATTACAGTTATGAAGTAACAACAGAAATAATTTTATGGTTGGGGGGGTCACCACAGCCTGAGGAACTGTATTGAAGAAAGGTTGAGAATCACTGCTCTAAAGGAAACACAGAAGCCACACAGGCAAAGAACAGTCTCTTGCCTTACGGCTGTTCTGCATTTAGCTACACTGCTCTGTTTATGTTGCTACTCACTTCTGACAAGCCAAATGCACAGACTAGGCCGGCACTGCGGTCCATCCCTCTACCTGGTGAGTGTCTTAATCCTTCCGTGTCTTTATGTTCTTGGTGAAGCCATGCCCCGACGTGGAGGTCACACAATGAAAACAAAGGTAGGCCTAAGGTCCTGGTTCTGCTGGTCGTTGGCTTGCGACTGGGAATGAACTCCGAGAGCACTAGCCAATTTATCTGAAACAGCAAACTCCATGTTCAGTGAATCATGTTCATGTTCACAATGTCACCCAGGCTGGGATCAAAAGATCCTCTTGCTTCAGCCCCCTGGGTTCTAGGACAGCATGATTCCTGTGTGTGGGAGTGGGGGTGGAGACTTGCTCACATATGAGAGGTCAGAGGTTGGTATCAGGAGTCTTCTCAATCATTCTCCACTTTATGTATGTATGTATGTATGTATGCTGTGGGATGTTCTGTATGGCAAATATGCTAATAAATAAAACACTGGCCAGTAGCCAGACAGGAAATATAGGCGGGACTAACAGAGAGGAGAATTAAGGGAACAGGAAGGGAAGGGAGGAGACTGCCTGCAGCCACCACCAGGACAAGGAAGATGTAAGGTACCAGTAAGCCACGAGCCATGTGGCGAAGTATAGATTAATAGAAATGGGCTGAATATAAGAGTAGGAGCTAGACAATGATAGACCTGAGCTAATGGCCAAGCAGTTTAAATAATATAAGCATCTGTATGTTTATTTTATAAGTGGGCTAAGGGACTTCCGGGGCTTGGCGGAACCCGGAGAGAAAACTCTCCAGCTACATATGTATTTATATATGTATGTATGTATGTATGTATGTATGTATGTATGTATGTATGTATTTTGAGATGGGTTCTCTTACGGAACCTGAAGTCCACTGTTCAGGTGTGCTGGATGTTCAGAGAACTCCGAGGGTCTGCCTGTCTCGGCCCCTCAGCTCTGGAGTTACAGATGCTCCCTCCTGGGTGGTTCTGGTGATCCAAACTGAGGTCCTAATTGCTTGTGCAGCCATCTCTACAGGTGCCTAACTCCATTATTACCAAATACAGACAGCATCTCTGCCTTCACTCATTTCACAGAACTGTTCCAAGCATGGAGGCACCCACTGGAAAGCTTTTTGCTCGAGCAGACACAAGAAAGGATGACCTCGCCCCCAGGTGATCAGTGCTTTCTGGGGTTCTCTATTTCAGTACAGAAGCCCCTCCATGGAGATTTGTGCCTCTCTCTTTTTGTCAGCAAGTGGTAGGCTCCTTGAAGAGAAGTGTGTCTTGATTAAATTTGGAATCTTCAGGGGTTGGGGACTTAGCACAGTGGTAGAGTGCTTGCCTAGCAAGCGCAAGTCCCTGGGTTCGGTCCTCAGCTCAAAAAAAAAAAAAATAAAATAAAATAAAAAAAAAAAATGGAGTCTTCCACACTGCCTAGTGAATGGCTTATATAGAATCAGGACTCAACAAATCTTTACCAAAGAGTAAGTGAGTGCTAATAAATAGTAGTTAACAGGGCACTTCTAATTTAGTAATTTTTTTTTTAAGATTTATTTATTTATTATGTATACAGTGTTCTGCTTACATATATCCCTTCAGGCCAGAAGAGGGAGCCAGACCTCATTACAGATGGTTGTGAGCCACCATGTGGGTGCTGGGAATTGAACTCAGGACCTCTGGAAGAACAGCCAGTACTCTTAACCTCTGAGCCATCTCTCCAGTGCCTAATTCAGTAAGCTTAAAGGAGGTTTCCAAGGAAGTGCTAAACTAGTGCCAGATGTGTGGTAATCTGTGTGTATGTGCGTATAGGTGCATGCACATATGCGTGTGCTGACCAGTGAAATTTTAGGAGATGAGGTCAAAGGCTACTTGTCTGCATCAAGTGCAAGCTGTATTGGAGAGTTAACAGATATAAGGGGTGCACATATTTTTACGGTTGAATGGAAGGCTCTGGGGGTGTGTGATAGTGGTGGTGGTTAACCTATCTTGATGGTATGTGGTTGTTATTTGGAGAAATGCTTTGTCCTCATAAATATTACAGAGTGAGCTGTGACAATGCACGCAGTTTGTCTGTGATGTAAATTTGACTGCCCTGTATGTTAAGCAAAGAAGGCTTAGACGAGTCATGTCTGCTGTGGGTTGGTGACTAGATAATCTTTTGCTCAATAGTATATAGATCTAGCTCTACGTCATCGGGGCATTTGGTCTTGGGTGCCTCATACCCACTTCTCTTTAGTGACTGTCCATTGCTTTCACTTGTGTGTGGAACATAGACAGTGAATTAGACACACAACTACCTTTTAAGTCTTTGAATCTACTGGACTGTAGGGAAAGCGCCTGCTGCCCAGTATTTAGGGAGAAGCTGCTAGGTTGTCAAACATCCATCCATCCATCCATCCATCTACCCATCCATCCATCATTTGTTGGGTCTCCAGTGAGTCAGACAAACTAGCGGTCAGAGTTGCCTCAACAAGTTTCCAGGCCCTTGGCTGTGACCTGTACATGTACCAAAAGAGATGCAGCCCCCACACTCAGCAAGCTTACAGTCTAGTGATTGGCTACAAAAAACAAGAACAGAAGATGATTTTTCAAAACTAGCTAATGCAGATACTAATGATGTGTGTCAGGAATAAATGAAAGATGGAACAGAATGGGCAGAGAGAATATGGCCTCTGTAGGAGAGAACATTCTGGCCCTTCTGGTGCTAACTCTTAAAGAACCAGTGTCCAGTGTGTGTGGTTACTTTAAGTTTCTTTTTCACTATTAAATCATGCTGCACACATCACATAAAAGTTTCTACAGAACTTTGTAGCTGTTTGCAATGTTAATTCCGAAGCACTTGTCTTGACTTGTTCCATATTCCCTTGGCTTTTTGTTTTCTAGATTAATCTTCAAGAACTTGGTGTTCAGACTCTGAGTTCTTCTAGACCATACTGAGAGGTTTTTCTGTTCCTGCCCTTAGCCTAGGTTTTAGGTTAATTCCTTCCTATACAGTCATCCAGGCCCCAGATTAGAGATATTTAAGTCCATAAACATTTAGTGAGGCACCCTCAAATTTGAGAGTAGAATTGGAGCAAACTGAACACTTTCAAATCTTGTTTCTCAAAAATCTTTCAAATCTTGTTTCTCAAAAAAAGGCATACATTTACTTAACATATATGTGCACTTACACATATATACATAATCACATATACAATATGTTTAGTTGAATATAATCCTTTAACAATTGAGGTTCTCATATTGCTTTTCATCACTTTAAATATTTGTTCCTAGACATTATAGTAAATTCACATAAAATATCTGATATATTTAGAAACTAGTTGGCGCGTTATTTAAATACTCATATTCTAATTCAACCAATGGATGTAAATTTATTAAGCTGTTGTTGCTGAATTTAAAAGGCAGATGCTAGGAGAAGTTGCAAGGAAATTAAACAGAGAAAATTGACTTCATAAGAAGATCGCAACGTAACACAATACATCGTGCATGATAACGTCATGTCATGAGGAGAAAGCCCTAACAGAACTCAGAGCTGTGAGAAAGGTCACTGCCAAACCAGGAGGAATTTGAGCGGGGCCTTGAAGAAGAGTTATGGTTTCAGTAGGAAGAGGGGAAGGAGGGGTGGAGCCCTGAGGCAGGGTTGAGGATGTGAACAAAGACTGAGGTGGGAGGTACCTGGGGCTGAAAACATCATGGGTCTGGCAAAGGACTCCCTCACATTTTGGTAGTCACTGTGTCGTGGCAAAATTGGAATTCCCAGATAAGAACGGCTGGCAGCTTTCTGAAGACCTCAGAGGAAGAACAGAGAGATAACGGAGCTGGGAGGCAGTCTGTTCATCTGTGTGAAGGGAAGTACTGGGGCTTTGTAAGCTGAGGAGAGGAGTGCCCTTCACCAGAGAGTGGACTTTGCGTGTTTATCTTCTTTACCAGGAAAAACCAGCCCTTGGTTGGTTGACTTCGGCTGTTCAAGGCCTTTTCTGGAGAATTAGTTGTTATAGATAATTTCACTCACTGCCCAGTCAGATTAAGACCTTCAAGTGCAGATAATGGCATTTTCCCTGTGTCGTTGCTTCTGTGAACTCCGTAGTGACAGCTTATTTTTAAAAGGTGAACTTATGTAAACAACATGTCTGATGGAATTTTGAAGTTGGCTGTGAAATGTGTGCAGCACAGCCGTGACTCACGGGATTTCACTCTCCACAGTCTCACAACCAGATGAGGACTTCCAGTTGTAGAGACGGTCAACTCTGCAAGGCAGTGGGACACACAGGTGACCCAGCTTGGAAAGTGGCCGATGGTCTGGGGATGCTGACTTTGAATGATATGTATTCAAACGCAAGGGCCTGAGACCTGGGCCCAGGAGAAGGCTCTTTGTGCATGCTCCACTCCCTTCTTTTCTCATTCTGGTATTGTTCTTCATACACAGGTGTCTCAGCCACGCACATGGTCTCTTGAAACAATAGCCCAACAGCTATTGCTTAGTCCTGAGCATCCCAGACAGGAAAGATGATTGCCCACCTTGGGGAAAAGGTCCCCATTAGTCCTATGGATCATTTGGTAATTTGGGGTCCTGCCTGCCGAGAGCAGTCAGTGTGTTACGAATTTAGAGTCAGGATATCTCTTGGGTTAACTGGTGGCCTTGCTGGGTGAGAAGAAGCATGGGCAAAGAAGGAGACTTTCTCAGACAGTGGCTCCAGCGCCCGGATCTACGGGCAGCACATGAAGTGATAATTGAGGGAGAGTTATAACTAATGAATCTAGCATTACTGTTTGGAGTAGTTGTAGGGAGACTGGCGGACCTTAGGACCATTGGCAGATCTTAAGATGACATGGGGTCAGTCTCAGGCCCTGCTGGAATCATGTTGCTATGCCCAGAGTTCTTCCTGTCCTGTGGAACAAGTGGTTTTGGCACGGTCTGTTATAATGACTATGTGTACGGGAAGAAGCACTTGGCATCTGTTCCACTCAAGCTACTTGTGTCTCTTTAGGGAACCCCTAATATATGGGAATCTGCCTCATCCGTACAACAGAAAGTCACTTTTTCCCAGCCTCCTCAGCAGGGGTGGCTGGGGACTTAGGTGTCTGTTTGTTTTCTGAGACAGGTTTTCCCTGGTTAGCTCTGGCTGTCCTAGCACTCACTCTGTAGACCAGGCTACCCTCAAACTCAGAGATCTGCCTGCCTCTGCCTCCCGAGTGCTGGGATTTAAAGTATGTGTCACCGCACTCGGCAAGCAGGGGGTTTAGGTTTAGGTTTAACTGAGCAAGATTCCCACAGGTAGAGATGCTCAGCCAGAGAGCTGTGGCAAAATGGTAGATGATAAATGAGTTACAGGAAGGTTGGAATATAGGATTCTGAAACCCAGGTCAAGTTCTGGTAGGGCCTAGTGGCCAAATCTCCAAGTCATGTCACTTCAGGTCACAAGCATTCTTTCATCCTCACAGACCTTCAAAATACAATTGTCATACTTTCACAGCCGGAGGAAGGATGGGAAGGGCTCCTAACACACAGACAGACACACAGACTTCCTGGGGAGAAGTCGCTCTTTCTGCTGGTTGCTGGAAATGACATGTGGCAGACTGTTCTGGACGCATAGAGGTGTCTAGAACTAGCAGCGTTTTCTCTCACAAGAACAGTTTTGTGGCACAGCTCTCCATCCTTTCTGGAAACAGTTAAAAAATGTTAATGGGTTTGTTTTCTGCTTAATCCAGAGTTACATAATGGCTACAAAGTAGCTTTTACAATAGCAGCAACAAAGAAGGGCTGTGGGAGAGACCGGCAGTTTTTAGGGGGACACTTGCCTTCTTCCCACTCTGGGAGAAATCTGAACCAGCCGAGTCCCTCAGAGAACAAAGAGAACAAAGATATTCCCTGAACGTGTCCCACTCTCTATAAACTTAAAGCTTGAAGGGAAGCGGGTTCTAAGTTCAGTTCTCTCATTATTTCAATAAGAAGGCTAAGTGAGTTGACATGTATATAGGCTCGCACCGTTAATTTAGAAGAAGAATCTAGATATTCAGAAGTGTGCTCTTCCTTAAATTTCTCACCATTAAAAAAGAAAAGAAGAGGGGCGGAGGAGGATATCCCCCCCCCTCCCCGCCCTCTGAGCAAATGCAAACTAAAGACTCAACCCTGAGCTCTGCTTTCCTAGCTGAAGCTTCCAGTGAGTCCATTAATGTACGGGGAGACATTGTCCCACCACTGCAGCCTCCCGCAGACACAGAGGGCAGTCACTGAGCTGACATGAGATTGCTTTCTCTTCTCTGAGTGGGCATTTCCTGAAGCAATGCCATCTCTCTCTTTAATAGCAACGTGGCCACTTTGCGTGTTGAGCTGTTTCTGGCACCCCCTTTTCCACAGGGAAGGATGCTTTGCTGGCTTAAAACTGAGGCAAATACTTCTTTTCTGTATGCTTATTAAACAAGCCAAATATGTTCTCTGCTCTCTTGGAATTTGCTTGCATTTTATTATCCTATTTTTTTTTTTCTATGTGAAATGTGTGCCAGACGACTAAGCAGATTGCTGTGCATGTTTCACACAGATTAGCAGATGCCTTCGAGCTTCAGGAGATGGATCTGGGCAGCTAAAAACAGTACTTGAAAAAAAAATAGCACTCTGACTTTTTTCTTTGTGTGTGCATAGGGTATGTGTGTGCGCATGTGCAGGGCATGTGTCTGTGTGTGGCTATGGAAGTCACAGTTCTATGTTGTTTTTTGGGGGCAGAGTTTCTTCTTGGGACCTGGGTTCATCAATTAAGCCAGGCTGTCTGGTTAGGGAGCCCCAGGGATCTTTCTGTCTTTGCCTCTTTAGAGCCAGGATTATAGGAGCCTGCCATCCTGCCCAGAACTTTTTATGTGGGTTCTGGGAGATTGAATTCAAATCCTCAGTCTCGAAGGGCAAGCATTTTACCAACTGAGCCCATCTCTCTGGCTCTCTGAATTATTTTAAGGGAGACTAGAAGATGGCTTGGGATGGGAGTCGGGGTTTGGAGGGGAGTAAACAATGACCAAGAGAGAGAGGAAACTTGGGTGGGATGGATGTGTTCATTATCTTCACTGTGGAGCTGGTTTCATGGGAACGCTCCTGCCTCTGGTTAAACCTTACACTTGGGGTATTTGCAGTCTGCCCCATGTACATTGTATCTCAGTAATGTTTCTCTTTTTAAAACAATAAAGCCAATGTAACTGGGCGTGGTGGCTTATGCCTACAAAGCCATCATTTGGAAGGCTGAGACAGGAGGCTTGGTGTAAGTTTGAGGCCAGCCTGGGCTACAGAGTGAAATTGTTTCAGAAATACAAACCTTGGGGAAGGACATGGATCGGCTGATGAACGCTTGCACATGCACTCTGGATTCCACCCTCTTCCCCTCCACACACACCCAAGCCAGTGAGACAACAGTTTCCTGTCTTCTGTAAAGACTTAGAATTAAGAGGACCAAGAGAGCTGAGACTTCGCACGTGCTTTTCAGGATGGCCAGAGAGGAAGGGAGTAAAAAGTTGCCCACTCAGTGCACAGGTGAGTGCCAGCATAGATGGCCTGCACTGTGACCGAGTGCCACTTCCCTATGACCGCTTCTCTGAGAGCTTCTTCCTAGCTCTGCTCACACTAAACTCTTTGCCCCCCAGGATGCTGGTGTCACTTGGCCATCCTTGCTTTGGGTGGGAGAGGGGGACATCCCTAGATTTTTAAAATATCATCTATTCATTTTCCACAGGCGTGTAACCAGGATTTGCATTTATTAAAGGCGACTCTGTAATGTGCGTGACAGTTACCGGAACAAGTGAATTTTTCCTCAAGCCCTTAGTCGTAACCACACAGGTGCCTGCTGACATTCCCATTGGAATTCCGGCACCATGACTGCTGCGTAGAGTAAATACGAGGGAGCCTGGGATGCAGCCAGAGAGCTCCTGTTGGTTAAAAACTGGTGTGCAGTAGGCCGAGGGGCTGGCTCAGTCCGTAAAGTGTTTGCTGAGCAAGCGCAAAGATCCTAACTCAATGCCCAGCAGCTGTGGAGAAGAGCTGGGGCCTAGGGGCAGATTCCTGCAACCCCAGGGGTAGGAAAGACAGGAGGGTCCCTGGGACTTGAGACCAATCTAGTTGAATGGGCAAGACTCTATTCAGTAAGAGACTGAAAAAAAAAAAAAGAAAGAAAGAAAAGAAAAAGAAAGAAGAACAAATGAAAAAAAGAAACAAAAGGTGGAAAGTAATTTAGAAAGACACTCAGCATCTAACTGTGGGACACACACATGTACCCATGACAAATTGATGCTCATGTTAACAACACTGACATACACTGGGATACTTGCCTGGTAAATCATAATATCCGTCAACCTGGCTAGAGAAGTTTTTGATTTTTTTTTTTTTTTTTTTTTTGTGATATATATTTTTTATTTTACAATACCATTCAGTTCTACATATCAGCCATGGGTTCCCCTATTCTCCCCCCTCCCACGCCCTCCCCTTACCCCCAGCCCACCCTCCATTCCCACCTCCTCCAGGACAGGTCCTCCCCCGAGGACTGTGATCGACTTGGTAGAATCAGTCCAGGGAGGTCCAGTCCCTTCCTCCCAGACTAAGCCAAGTGTCCCTGCATAAGTTCCTGGTTTCAAACAGCCAACTCATGGAATGAGCACAGGACTTGGTCCCACTGCCTAGATGCCTCCCAAACTGATCAAGCCAATCAACTGTCTCACCTATTCAGAGGGCCTGATCCAGCTGGGAGCCCCTCAGTCTTGGTTCATAGTTCATGTGTTTCCATTCATTTGGCTATTTTTTTTCAATAATTGAGTAAAACTGAAATTTATTATATGCCACAGTCGTCCTAGGGACCTCCATGCTATATATATAGCCTCTATGGTTCTATGGGTTGTGGTCTGATTGTTCATTTTATATCTAGAATCCACCAATGAGTGAGTACATACCATAACTGTCTTTCTGGGTTTGGGTTACCTCACTCAGGATGATTTTTTCTAGTTCCATCCATTTGCCTGCAAATTTCATGCTTTCATTGTTTTTCTCTGCTGAGTAGTACTCCATTGTGTATATGTACCACATTTTTTTCATCCATTCTTCCGTTGATGGGCATCTAGGTTGTTTCCAGGTTCTGGCTATTACAAATAGTGCTGCTATGAACATAGCTGAGCATGTATCTTTATGGTATGTATCAGCATTCTTTGGGTATATGCCCAAGAGTGGGATGGCTGGGTCTTGAGGTAGTTCGATTCCTAATTTTCTGAGAAACCGCCATACTGATTTCCATAGTGGTTGTACAAGTTTACATTCCCACCAACAGTGGAGGAGTGTTCCCTTTGCTCCACATCCTCTCCAACATTGGTTGTCATTGGTGTTTTTGATCTTAGCCATTCTAACAGGTGTAAGGTGGTATCTCAGAGTCGTTTTGATTTGCATTTCTCTGATGATTAAGGATGTTGAGCATTTCTTTAAATGTCTTTCAGCCATTTGTAGTTCTTGTTTTGTGAATTCTCTGTTTAGCTCTTTAGCCCATTTTTTAATTGGACTGTTCAGTGCTTTGATGTCTAGTTTCTTGAGTTCTTTATATATTGTGGAGATCAATCCTCTGTCAGATGTGGGGTTGGTGAAGATCTTTTCCCAATCTGTTGGCTGTCTTTTTGTCTTATTGACTGTGTCTTTTGCCCTGCAAAAGCTTCTCAGTTTTGAGAGGTCCCATTTATTAATGGTTGTGCTCAGGGTCTGTGCTGTCGGTGTTTTATTTAGGAAATGGTCTCCAGTGCCAATGCGTTCAAGAGTGCTTCCTATCTTCTTTTCTATTAAGTTTAGTGTAACTGGATTTATGTTTAGGTCCTTGATCCACTTGGACTTGAGTTTTGTGCATGGTGACAGATATGGATCTATTTGTAATCTTTTACATATTGACATCCAGTTATGCCAGCACCATTTGTTGAAGATACTTTCTTTGTTCCATTGTATAGTTTTGGCTCCTTTGTCAAAAACCAGGTGTTCATATGTGCATGGATTAATGTCAGGGTCTTCAATTCGATTCCATTGGTCCGTATGTCGGTTTTTATACCAGTACCAAGCTGTTTTTATTACTATAGCTCTATAGTAGAGTTTGAGGTCCGGGATGGTGATGCCTCCAAGGGTTGCTTTATCGTATAGGATTCTTTTAGCTATCCTGGGTCTTTTGTTTTTCCATATAAAGTTGAGTATTTTTCTTTCCAAGTCTGTGAAGAATTGTGTTGGGATTTTGATGGGGATTGCATTGAATCTGTAGATTGCTTTTGGTAAGATTGCCATTTTTACTATGTTAATCCTACCTATCCATGAGCATGGGAGATCCTTCCATTTTCTGATATCTTCTTCAATTTCTTTCTTTAGAGATTTAAAGTTCTTATCAAAAAGGTCTTTCACTTGTTTAGTTAGTGTTATCCCAAGGTATTTTATATTATTTGTGGCTATTGTAAAGGGTGATGTTTCTCTGACTTCTTTCTCAGCCCTTTTATCATTTGTGTATAGGAGGGCTACTGATTTTTTTGAGTTGATCTTGTATCCTGCCACTTTACTGAAGGAGTTTATCAGTTGTAGAAGTTCCCTGGTAGAGTTTTTGGGGTCACTTATGTATACTATCATGTCATCTGCAAATAGTGAAAGTTTGACTTCTTCCTTGCCAATTTGTATCCCTTTGATCTCCTTTTGTTGTCTTATTGCTCTAGCTAGAACTTCTAGTACTATATTGAATAAATATGGGGAGAGTGGACAGCCTTGTCTTGTTCCTGAATTTAGTGGTATCGCTTTGAGTTTCTCTCCATTTAATTTGATGTTTGCTGTTGGCTTGCTATAAATTGCTTTTATTATGTTTAGAAATGTTCCTTGTATTCCTATTCTTTCTAAGACCTTTATCATGAAGGGGTGTTGGATTTTGTCAAAGGCTTTTTCAGCATCTAGGGAGATGATCATGTGGTTTTTTTCTTTCAGTTTGTTTATATGGTGTATTACATTGACTGATTTCCGTATGTTGAACCATCCTTGCATCCCTGGGATGAATCCTACTTGGTCGTGATGGATGATTGTTTTGATGTATTCTTGGATTCGGTTTGCCAATATTTTGTTGAGTATTTTTGCATCAATGTTCATGAGGGAGATTGGTCTGTAGTTCTCTTTCTTTGTTGCATCTTTGTGTGGCTTGGGTATCAGGGTAATTGTAGCCTCATAAAAAGAGTTTGGTAGTGTTCCTTCTGTTTCTATTGTGTGGAACACTTTGAAGAGGATTGGTATTAGTTCTTCTTTGAAAGTCAGGTAGAATTCTGCACTGAAACCATCTGGTCCTGGGCTTTTTTTAGTTGGGAGACTTTTGATGACTGTTTCTATTTCTTTAGGGGTTATTGGTCTATTTAAATGGTTTATCTGGTCTTGATTTAATTTTGGTATTTGGTATTTATCCAGAAAATTGTCCATTTCTTCCTGGTTTTCCATTTTTGTGGAGTACAGGTTTTTGAAGTATGATCTGATGATTCTCTGGATTTCCTCATTGTCTGTTGTTATGTCTCCCTTTTCATTTCTGATTTTGTGAATTTGGGTGTTCTCTCTTTGCCTTTTGGTTAATTTGGCTAGTGGTTTGTCTATCTTGTTGATTTTTTCAAAGAACCAACTCTTTGTTTCATTGATTTTTTGTATCGTTCTCTTGTTTTCTATTTCGTTGATTTCAGCCCTCAATTTGATTATTTCCTGGCGTCTATTTCTCCTGGGTGAGTTTGTTTCTTTTTGTTCTAGAGCTTTCAGTTGTGCTGTTAATTCATTGGTATGGGATTGCTCCATCTTCTTTATGTGTGCATTTAGAGCTATGAATTTTCCTCTTAGCACTGCTTTCATAGTGTCCCATAAGTTTGGGTATGTTGTACTTTCATTTTCATTGAATTCTAGGAACTCTTTAATTTCTGTCTTTATTTCTTCCTTGACCCATTGATGTTTCAGGTGGGTATTATTCAGTTTCCATGAGTTTGTGGGTTTTCTATAATTTTTGTTGTTATTGAGTTCTAACTTTAAGGCATGGTGGTCTGATAAAATACAGGAGGTTATTCCAATTTTTTTGTATCTGTTGAGATTTGTTTTGTGTCCAAGCATGTGGTCAATTTTTGAGAAGGTTCCATGGGGTGCTGAGAAGAAGGTATATTCTTTTGTGTTAGGATGGAATATTCTGTAGATATCTATTAGGTCCATTTGAGTCATAACATCTGTTAGGTCCTTTATTTCTTTGTTAAGTTTCAGTCTGGTAGATCTATCTTTTGGTGAGAGTGGTGTGTTAAAATCTCCCACTACTAATGTGTGGGGTTTGATGTGCGTTTTCAACTTTAGTAGTGTTTCTTTTATGAATGTGGGTGCTTTTGTATTTGGAGCATAAATGTTTAGAATCGAGACTTCATCTTGGTGGATTTTTCCTGTGATGAATATGTAATGTCCATCCTGGTCTCTTTTGATTGATTTTAGTTTGAAGTCTATTTTATTAGATATTAGGATAGCTACACCAGCTTGTTTCTTAGGTCCATTTGCTTGGAAAACCTTTTCCCAGCCCTTTACTCGGAGGTAGTGTCTGTCTTTGGAGTTAAGGTGTGTTTCTTGTATGCAGCATATGGATGGGTCCTGTTTTCTAATCCATTCTGTTAGCCTGTGTCTTTTTATAGGTGAGTTGAGACCATTGATATTGATGGATATTAATGACCAGTGATTGCTAATTCCTGTTATTTTTTTGGTTGTGTTGTGTTGTCCTTCTGTGGTGTATGTTGGTGTAGGATTATCTATTGCTTGATTTTTCATGGATGTGTTTAGCTTCTTTGGGTTGAATTTTCCCTTCTAGTGCTTTCTGTAGGGCTGGGTTTGTGGACAGGTATTGATTAAATCTGGTTTTATCCTGGAATATTTTGTTTACTCCGCCTATGGTGATTAAGAGTTTTGCTGGGTATAATAGTCTGGGTTGGCATCCATGGTCTCTTAGTGTCTGCATGAGGTTTGTCCATGATCTTCTATCTTTCATAGTCTCTATTGAGTAGTCTGGTGTTATTCTGATGGGTTTGCCTTTATATGTTACTTGGTCCTTTTCCTTTGCAGCTCTTAATATTTTTTCTTTATTCTGTGTGTTTAGTGTTTTGATTATTATGTGGCGAGGGGACTTTTTTTTTGGATCCAGCCTATTCGGTGTTCTGTAAGCTTCTTGTATCTTCATAGGTATTTCTTTCTTTAGGTTAGGAAAGTTTTCTTCTATGATTTTGTTGAATATATTTTCTGTGCCTTTGAGTTGGTATTCTTCTCCTTCTTCTATCCCTATTATTCTTAGGTTTGGTCTTTTCATGGTGTCCCAAATTTCCTGGACGTTTTGTGTTAGGACTTTTTTGTCTTTATTGTTTTCTTTGACTGACGAATCTATTTTCTCTATCGTGTCTTCAGTGTCAGAGATTCTCTGTTCCATCTCTTGCAATCGGTTGGTTATGCTTGTTTCTGTAGTTCCTGTTCGTTTTGTCAGGATTTCTATTTCCAGCATTCCCTCAGCATGTGTTTTCTTTATTGTCTCAAATTCATTTTTCAGATCTTGGAATGTTTCTTTCATCTGTTTAATTGCTTTTTCTTGGCTTTCTTTAATTTCTTCCCATTTTTTGTTCGTTTTTTCTTCCATTTCTTTAAGGGAGTTTTTTATTTCCTCTTTAATGGAGTTTTTCATTTCCTCTTTAAGGGAAGTTTTTATTTCCTCTTTAAGGGAGTTTTTTATTTCCTCTTTAAGGAAAGTTTTTATTTCCTCTTTAAGGTAGTTTTTCAATTCCTCTTTAAGGAAAGTTTTTATTTCCTCATTGAGGGAATGTTTTATTTCTTCTTTAAGGGCCTCTATCATCTTCTTAATGTCATTTTTAGGGTTGATTTCTTCTGTTTCTTCTGTCATGGTATGTTTAGGTCTTGCAGGTGTAGAATCACTAGGTTCTGATGTTGCCATATAGGTCTTTATGTTGTTGCCTGTATTTTTGCACTGGCGTCTACTCATCTCTTCCTCTGTGAAGTGCAGGTGGTGTCTGTGTCTGAGAGTGCCTCTCTTGTTCTAATTTTTAGTCTTGGTTTAGTAGGGGTTCTTGGTTAAATTGGTGCTTTTGGGCTATTTCTTCAGGGGCAGCTGATTTCGATCAGTGAATTATATACTTATGATTCTGGTGATCTGGTTTGGTGTCTGGGTAGCGCCTTCTTCTGTGTTCTCAGGTCACTTTTTGTTCATTTGTCAACTCCTCAGCTGATCTTGTTTCTTCAGACTTTAAACTGTAGGCATCTGAATCCTCTCCCAGATGGGTTTCAGCTGAGCAGGGTAGTCTCACCAACACCTCCAAGTTGTTGGGTTTCACAGGATCAGCAGCTGGGCCCTGGGTTGTCCTCAGACGGAGTGTTCAGATTCGTTCTGGTTCTGACCCACGGAGATAGCTTCTTCCCCAGATGTTGGGGTTAGGGGCGTCCCTGTTCCAAGCTGTGTCTGCTTGTCTCCGTCCCTGGGCCTGTTTACCTCTGCGGTCCACCCCCGGGCTTGTATGTCCCTGTCAGCTGCTGCTGGGTCTGTCTGCCTCTGGGGGCCGCCACCGGGCCTGAATGTCCCTGTCGGCCGCTGCACGTCTACCTCAGCGGGCTGCCGCTGGGCCCGTCTTCCTCCACAGGCCGCCGCCACAGGCCTACCTGCGTCTGCTTGTCTTCGCCACCGGGCCTGTCTACCTCTGTGGACCGCCGCTGGGCCTGAATGTCTCTGCCGGCTGCCGCCGGGCCTGAATATCTCTGTCGGCTGCCGCCGCTGGGCCCGTCTACCTCAGCGGGCTGCTGCTGGGCCCGTCTACCTCCACAGGCCGCCGCCGCAGGCCTACCTGCGTCTGCTTGTCTCTGCCGCCGGGCCTGTCTACCTCTGTGGGCCGCCGCTGGGCCTGAATGTCTCTGCCGGCTGCCGCCGGGTCTGAATATCCCTGTCGGCTGCCGCTGCTGGGCCCGTCTACCTCCACGGGCCCCCGCCGCAGGCCTACCTGCGTCTGCTTGTGTCTGCCCTCGGGCCTGTCTACCTCTGTGGGCCGCCGCTGGGACTGAATGTCTCTGCCGGCTGCCGCCGGGTCTGAATATCCCTGTCGGCTGCCACTGCTGGGCCCGTCTACCTCCACGGGCCCCCGCCGCAGGCCTACCTGCGTCTGCTTGTGTCTGCCGCCGGGCCTGTCTACCTCTGTGGGCCGCCGCTGGGACTGAATGTCTCTGCCGGCTGCCGCCGGGGCTGAATGTCCCTGTCGGCCGCTGCCGCCGGGCCCGTTTACCTCAGCGGGCCGCCGCTGGGCCTGTCTACCTCTGTGGGCCTCCGCTGGGCCTGAATATCTCTGCCAGCTGCCGCCGGGTCTGAATATCCCTGTCGGCTGCCACCGCTGGGCCCGTCTACCTCAGCGGGCTGCTGCTGGGCCCGTCTACCTCCGCGGGCCGCCGCCGCAGGCCTACCTGCGTCTGCTTGTCTCTGCCGCCGGGCCTGTCTACCTCTGTGGGCCGCCGCTGGGCCTGAATGTCTCTGCCGGCTGCCGCCGGGTCTGAATATCCCTGTCGGCTGCCGCTGCTGGGCCCGTCTACCTCCACGGGCCCCCGCCGCAGGCCTACCTGCGTCTGCTTGTGTCTGCCCTCGGGCCTGTCTACCTCTGTGGGCCGCCGCTGGGACTGAATGTCTCTGCCGGCTGCCGCCGGGTCTGAATATCCCTGTCGGCTGCCGCTGCTGGGCCCGTCTACCTCCACGGGCCCCCGCCGCAGGCCTACCTGCGTCTGCTTGTGTCTGCCCTCGGGCCTGTCTACCTCTGTGGGCCGCCGCTGGGCCTGAATGTCTCTGCCAGCTGCCGCCGGTTCTGAATATCCCTGTCGGCTGCCGCCGCTGGGCCCGTCTACCTCAGCGGGCTGCTGCTGGGCCCGTCTACCTCCACAGGCCGCCGCCGCAGGCCTACCTGCGTCTGCTTGTCTCTGCCGCCGGGCCTGTCTACCTCTGTGGGCCGCCGCTGGGCCTGAATGTCTCTGCCGGCTGCTGCCGGGCCTGAATGTCCCTGTCGGCCGCTGCCGCCGGGCCCGTTTACCTCAGCTGGCCGCCGCTGGGCCCGTCTACTTCTGTGGGCCGCCGCTGGGCCTGAATGTCTCTGCCGGCTGCCGCCGGGTCTGAATATCCCTGTCGGCCGCTGCCGCCGGGCCCGTTTACCTCAGCGGGCCGCCGCTGGGCCCGTCTACCTCTGTGGGCCTCTGCTGGGCCTGAATGTCTCTGCCGGCTGCCACCGCTGGGCCCGTCTACCTCAGCGGGCTGCTGCTGGGCCCGTCTACCTCCGCGGGCCCCCGCCGCAGGCCTACCTGCGTCTGCTTGTCTCTGCCGCCGGGCCTGTCTACCTCTGTGGGCCGCCGCTGGGCCTGAATCGTTTTTGATTTTTATAAAGCTAGAGAACAGTGCGCCTCCTTTACTCTTTGGGTGGTGTTGTGTTAAAGAACCTAATAACGTCTCCGATCAAGAGGAGACACATCGGAAACTATCCACTGAGATTGACTTTGATGGGACTGGAGAGAGACTCAGAAGAGGGAGATGAGGAGGAGCCTATCACAGGAACCCACAGGACACACCCAGCTCCCTGGGAGGCTGAGGAGAGACCTACACCTCCCATAGAGCTTTCTGAGCAACATCAAGGCTGGTCTTTCCACAGAGGGAACACACCCAGACTCTCAAAGTTAAAGGAAAAGTTACCTCTGACAAACAGGAATTGTCTTTAATCCAACCCTCTGCCATGCTCTGTGAAGCCCAGTGGGCAAACTTCAAGCTGATTCTTAACCCCCACAGGATCGATTTTGAGTTTTTGAGATAATTGTCATGATTCCATATAGCTCCTGCTTCCTTTTGTACATGCTTACAGAGTTGCTCCTACGTCTAAGTAGTTTGTATTTGAAAATAAAGAGTAGATGACTGTATCACCGGGATGAGAATGAGGGAGAGGTTTTCAGTATGAAAGTGCCTTTAGTATCCTGTCTGGGTGTTGACGTGGCCGGGTGTTTCTTGGGTAAACTCTCAGAAGCCTACAGTAATTAGGTTTATTGTTTTATATTGACCAGTGTCTCCTAACACAGAAGCCTGTTCCTAACATGGTGGTGGGCGAGGCTCTCTACGATTTTATTCTTCCTTATCACCCTAACCACATCTCTCCAGCTTCCCTGAGTTAGAGTGTATGTCCTAGCATTGTTAAACACCTATAGGACTCTACCTCAGGTCCCACTAGACGATATTAACTGGGCCCAGTGTTCCTTGTCTCCATGTCCTTTTTAATGCTCGCTTCTTTCTCCTGAGGGATGCTGTGCTGGCGCTTTGGGTAATGGCCAGTGGCCCCTGCATCCCGGGAAGCCCTCCCTCCATCCTTTCCTCTTCATCCCACATTCAGTTGGATTCCCTCTCCTTACCTCTTGACTTCATTTAGTTTCTGTTGTGAAAAACAAAACCAAACAAAACACAGGGGAGTGGAAGGTTTATTTGGCTTCCAGTTCCAGAGGGCCAAAGCTGGAACTCCAAGTAGCCCATCCAGAGTCAGGAGCAGAGGAAGAATAAATGCCTAGGTGTTGCTGGCTTGCTCTCAGCTGGCTTTCTCTTCTCTTATACTGCCCCACCCCCCACCCCCGTGATGAATGAAGGGTGCTGCCCACAATGGGCTGGGTCTTGCTATATAAATTAACAATCAGACAACCCCCCCCCCGCCCGCCCCGCCCCACAGACAAGCCTGAATGCAAACATGATCTAGATAATTCCTTACTAGGATTCTCTTCCTAGATGGTTCTAGGATGTACTGAGTTGACAGTTAAAACTAACCAGGACACCGTCTCAGTATGCGCCTATTAGTTTATAGTGTGTTACTTCATAATTATGTGTATGCAAACATCTACTTGTGAGTGGCTGAATCAATGGTTCACCATTGACTTAAAAACTGAATTTTCTATTCCTTTTTGTGCTTAGGGCTGGGGATCGAATGCAGGTCCTTGTACCTGTTAGGCAAGCACTCTGCTACCGAGTTGTTCCCAGACCTTACATTTCTTGACGCATGTTATGACTCCCTCAGACCACAAAAATATTGTCTACCCAACGCAAAATAAATATATAGCATAGGAAAGTGGTTCTCAATCTGTGGGTCTCGACCCCTTTGGGGGTGGAATGACCCTTTCTCAGGGGTTGTATATCAGATATCCTGCATATCAGATATCCTGAATATCAGATGTTTACATTATGATTCCTAACAGTAGCAATGAAAATAATTTTATGGTTTGGGGAGGTCACCACAACATGAGGGGGTATATTAAAAGGTCACAGCATGAGGGAGGTTGGGAACCACTGCCATAGAAGATTGTGTTATCTGAAGAAAATCATCCACTAAAAATTCCTTCTGTAATGAAAGCTGTTTGCTAGTGTGTCCTTGATACCCAGCCTGGGCTGGTGGTGTACAGTGGCCACAAAGATTTTTTTTTTTTAAATCTTCCTTCTCTTTAGAAAAAAACAATCATAGCTCAAATCTGAGAGTGAGGGAGGACTTTTTGAGCATTCTAAAGAGGTTTTCAAATCGCTTTCTGGATACTGTCAGTACACTTAAAGCAGGCCCAGCCTCAGTGGCCTGTATAAGCCCCTCTCTTCCTTCACTCTGAAACGGCCTGGTCTCCCTGGGCTGATGGAGTTGGCGTGGGGTAGGTGTTTCCAGGCCCCACTGAGACTGCACGGGAACCTGAGAAAACAATCAGCTCAAACATTTCCAGGAAAGGCAGGTGTGCAAACGAGCCTCACCACACTGGGTGTGACTTTATATGACTGCACTCTGGAGGCCCCTCTGCCCTCCTTTCCGTATAGTAAATACGTGGGCGCCGTGGACGGGAGCAGATGTGTGGGACCCAAGTGTGACTGTGCTGTCGCCAACGTGCATAGCACACACTTTGTTGACCCCACAATATTGGGTCCATTTTTAGTTCCCGGTTTATATACTTAACAGTTTCTTTTCAGTGAAAATGCATATGGTATGATATGATGTGAAAATGCAATGAATAGGAAATGTCACTTCCCAATTGCTATTAATGGGTACCTATGATTTTTTTTTTTAAATAAAACCCATCTTGACTGAGAAAACATGAAACACTTTTGGATAGCAGGTCTTTTACCAAAGAATATTATATCCCACCTGGTAAGGGTATAGAAATACTGAACGAGAAAGCCATCAGTAATGCTTAAATATATTTACCTTTCAGTTTTCTGAAATGCTGTGATCATTGCATGTTCGAATGGAAAAAGAATACATATTATGTATATATAATATTGTTATATTTACATAACATTATCTAATAATACATACTATTATATGTGTATAGAATGCATAATATATATTAGATATATAATATATATTATTTCCCCATATATATTATGTATATAAAATAAATAGAAAAGGATCAGGACTTTAAGGGTTGGAGAACCAATTCCCAAAAACATCTTTAGAAACTTAGCAAAAAGTGGGGGACAATCTACCCTTGGACTTCTCAATGCAGGAAGAGTGTGAGGCAATCTAGTCTCTTCATGAGGTGCACAGCAGTGCAGCTATTTTTAGCTCTGTACAGATAACCAGTGGAGTTTGTGACGGCTAGACTCTTCAGGCTACGTTCCAGGTCAATTGCTCAAAACACATACGAATATCCCGACAGAGCAAGGCAGCTCTGGATGGAGACATACGTGGCATTGCTGTGAGGGGCTACCAACCGCCTCAGTGGGTCGTTCCTTAGCCAACCATGGCTGAGGTGCACGTGCCTTCTGATCATGTGGGTGCTTGAGCAGGCTGTTTACAGTGCATGATGCCGTGATTTTATTACCCTCCCTCTGCCCTATCCTTCTTTTCTTCTGTCCTTCCTTCTCTTCCTCTTCTCCCCACCCTCACCCAACCCCCTAAAAGGAAATCTTACTGGCAACGACATTCACGGAACTGTCACCTCCTGTCATGACAATGTGAGACCCTGTCTCAAAGGAGGTGGATGGCATTTTGGAAGATGGTGTTACACACACACACACACACACACACACACACACACACACACACACACACGCATGCACACATGTACACACAAATACACACATGCACACACATACATAAACACTCATTAAAATAAAGAAAAAGGGGGGAGGGGAAATACACTGTTACATGTTGTGGGATAGTGCTTTTGTACACTGGTTTAATAAAACGCTGATTGACCAGTAGCCAGGCAGAAAGTATAGGCGAGATAAGCAGACAAGGAGAATTCTGGGAACAGGAAGGCTGAGTCAGGAGACACCAGCCCGCAATCCAGGGAGCAGCATGTAATAGCACACAGGTAAAGCCATGGAAAACATGGCGACATATAGATGAACAGAAATGGGCTGAGTTTAAGTGTAAGAGCTAGTCAGTGGTAGGCTTGAGCTAATGGCTGGACAGTTTTAATTAATATAAGCCTGTGGGTGTTTATTTGGGTCTGAGCGGCTGCGGACCCGGCAGGACACAGGAAAACTTCCAGATACAGTTACATGATTTCTTCTTATGTAAACACTATAGAACATCCTTACACTGACCCAGACTGTACAGCCCAGCACATGCTGATGGGTGATGCCGTTCTGTACGCTGTGAATATGCGTTGCTCTGACTGGTTGATAAATAAAGCTGTTTGGCCAATGGTGAGGCAGAATAAGGTTAGGCAGGACATTCTAACTAGAGAGGAGGTAGGAGAAAGGTAGAGCTGAGGAGATGCTGCCAGTCACTGCCATGAGAAGCAATAAGTAAAGATACCCAGTAAGCCACAAGCCATGTGGCAAAGTATACATTTATAGAAATAGGTTAATTTAAGATATAAGAGCTAGCTAGCAAGAAGCCAGCCATGGCCATAGATTAACAATAATGTAAGCCTGTGTGTGTTTATTTGGGTCTGAGAGGCTGTGGGACCAGCTACACATGCTTGCCTGTATGGTGTAGGCTGTTGCAGGCTTACAGTCCTAGAAGTTGTTAGAGGTGATTAATGGCCATGAAGGCCCAGGACATCACTACAGAACAGCTATAGACTTCGTATACACTACACACTTAGCTTGCGTGTGATTTAGATTTTTCTTCTTGCTGATTGTGGTGGCATAAATGTAGGTTTCTATGAATTTGAGGCCAGCCTGGTCTACATAGTACGTTCCAGGACAGCCAGGGCTACCTAGTGAGACCTTGACTCAAAAATTTGTTTTTTTCTTCTTTCTTCAATAATAAAATTTATATAAATTGGCTGTAAGTCTTTTACTTTATGAACTTTAAAAAGTTCATATGCTTGACTGTCTTACCATCAATACTTAGCCTAAATCCCAAACATGTTACAGAACTGCACAAAAAATATTTTATCTTTTTATATCCTTATTGTGTAATTCTTTTTCTGTTGGACTATTGTCAATATTATTTTACTTATTAAGCTTCTTAATTTATAACAGACCCAGCCAGATGTGGTGGTACACACCTGTATTTCCCAGCACTCAGAAGAAGAGGCAGGAGAGTTACAGCAAGTTCAGAGTCAGCCTGGGATGCATAGCAAGCTTCCGGCCAGCCAGGGGCACAGAAGAGTCTCTTTCTCAAACAAGGAAATAAAGATAATAACCTAAAACTGTACTCAGGTTAGCCTTGGGCTCTACAGAGCTGGGACTGTCTGCATCACTGTGTCTTATCTTCACACTTCGTGATGCTGAGAGGCCTTCAGGACAATGACAGGCACGGGTGTAGATGTAACCATCTTGTTAAATCAGAAACACAGAGTCAATTGCAGTGTTAAAAGCCCAAGAGGTCAGAGCAATAGCTAAGAGCTAAAAACCTTACCCTTCACTGCCGCTGCTGTCCTCCTCAGCAAGAGACCTACTTCCTGTGTGTTTGTCTTTTTGTAGACTTTCTATTCTGCCTCCTCATTGGTTGTAAACCCAACCACATGACCTCCTGATCACTGCCTGTCTGTACAGACCTCCAGGTCTTCTATGGTTGGTATTGAGATTAAAGGCGTGTGTCTCCATGCTGGCTGTATCCTTGAACACACAGAGATCTGCCTGTCATGTGATCCGGGATTAAGGGCGTGTGCTACCACTGCCAGACTTCTTCTATGGCTTGCTATTAGCTCTGACCCCCAGGCAACTTTATTTATTAACATACAAATAAAATCACATTTCAGTACAAATAAAATATCACCATACACGGGGCTGTCATCTTCTGTCATGATAGTGGCTTCTTGGAGAATTCCTCCTGGAGGACTTGCCTGAAGAGCTGTTTTACAGTTGATATATATATATATATATATATATATATATATATATATATATATATATATATATATATATATCCCTTAGAATAATGACAAATCCACAGGAAGTAAACACATAAGCCAAGGGCACGACGTTTATTGTCATTATCGTGTAAGAGACACTGAATGTAATGGTGTGAGCCGTACTCTCCTGGGACTGGCAGTGTGGTAGGTTGGCATCCACAGTCGCAGGGCACTCGCGGATGGCAGGTGTTAGACGTGACAGCGGCTATAACAACACCTGGTTAGCAGGAGCTGCTCCACACTATCACCAGCCTACGAGAACCATCGTTCGGTGCTGCTTACCGGCTTGCTCTCCGGCTCAGGCTCCGCTAGCTTCCTTGGCTAGGGCTAGGTGCTGCCCGCAGTGAGTTGGGCCCTTCTCCATTAACCACTAACCAATCAGGACACTCTCTTACAGACGAACCCTGGGCCAATGTGAGCCGAGCAACCCCTCGGGTGAGGTTCCCCCTTTCCTGGTGACTCTAGGCTGTGTCAAGTTGATAAGAACTTAGCAACACAGAGGGTACGCTTGAGGGTTTGCGCGGTATCAGGGTAGAGGCCGCAGTTTCAAACACAGACCGAGACAGGCTCGGTCTTATCAGTGCAGTATGAGCATTGTTGGTGGTGTTTTTCTCCAGTGCTCGGGAGCTTTTGGTAAATTTCAAAACAAAACCAATCTCAATCTCCCCTCAATTTGCGTGACAGGGGAGTCTACAAGTATCCAAATGAAGTTAAAATAGACACGTTTTGTTGTTGTTGTTGTTGTTGCTTTTTTGAGACAGGGTTTCTCTGTGTAGTTTTGGTGCCTGTCCTGGATCTCGCTCTGTAGACCAGTAGCCCAGGCTGGCCTCGAACTCACAGAGATCCGCCCAGCTCTGCCTCCCAAGTGCTGGGATTAAAGGCATGCACCACTGCCACCCAGCCTAGACATCTATTTTTAAGGAAACAAAACAGAAATAGACCTCCTTACAAGGGAGTCACAGAGATGGCCCTTAGCGTCTTGTGTGAAGACGTGGGTCCTCACTAAAAACCACTGCCTACGTCATCAGCTCCCTTCACAGGTCCCATATTTCATTTGCTGTCTGCTCAACTGTGAAGTAGCTTCAGAGTCTACGTGCTCGTGGAAAAGAAGGAAGTCGGCACTGTCTCCGGCCCACTCACTGTTGCCAGGAAAAGGGAGATACGTTTGCTATTTCCTGACCCACGTTATCACTGTACTTTATAGCAATTGAATCTATCCTTAATTTAACCTCTAAGCACACAAAAGCCGATGTAAAATGCTGGCAAAAGGCAAGACATCATGGGAAGAGACAAGTGGCTCTCTGGAGCGTGCTGAGCCTAGACAAATTGGGGAGCTGCAGGTTCAGTCAGAAATCCTGTCTCGAAAGATAAGGCGGAGAAAGGAAGTGATGGAGGAAGACACCTGACGTACTCCACCGGCCTCCCCGCACATATGCATGGGCTTGTGTAGCCACACGTACATATATGCATCACACACATGCAGAGAGAGAGAGAGAGAGAGAGAGAGAGAGAGAGAGAGAGAGAGAGAGGAAAAACATTTCTACCATCTTATCTTCACGGTCTAGCCGTTCAGTGAGTTCCCAACATGCCCTAGGCATGAAGGAGACATGAGTGAATAGACAAGAATTTCTGCCCCCATGGGCTTGCCTGTTTCTCAGAACTCATGTCAGAGAAACCAAGGGCAGCAAAGGAAATGCTCACACACACATACCTTGAATGTAAAGACAGAGGCCTGCCATGTCACACACACCCCTATTAAGAATAAAATAGGCTATGAGACTCTTGGTGTGTGGAAACCGGAAGGGAGCAAAAGCCTCTACTGGAATCTTTTGGTCAAAAATCTCTTCCTCAAAGACGTTCACTTTGAGGAAAAACAAAAACAAAGTTAAGACTAGACCAGAGTTCGGCTGGCTGCTTCAACTCCTCAGCAGGTTCAGAGAGGTTTTCAAATGACACTGTTCACCTGACTGCTTCATACTCTCCCAGGGGGAAAGGGAGGAGCCTGCCATTTTCTTTCTGGCCAGGGCATGCTTGCCTGTAGTCGCCTCAGCTTTTGAGGCGTTACTGGTCTGATCGGGCTCTCTCTTTCTTCATATTTGACAATGTGAGTTCTGTGCCAGTGCTCACTCCACAGGTCAGGGCTGATAGGCTGGCCTACCTAATTTCTCATAAGGTTGGGCAGCCCAATGCCACTTGGTTCTGTCTCCACCACCCCAGTGCCGAGGAGTGACTGTGGCATTAGGAATGACTCTGTGGAATGCATGGACCCCAAAATAAACCTTGACGTCAGGAGCCCAGGGTTCAGTGCCAAGACCCTGCCTGAGTCTATTTCATATGGGGCCTGGGGTAAACATTTTGTTTTGTTTTTCCTGAGGCTCAAGGGCCTCCAATTTGAAAGAAGGATTTTAATAACCTTGTCCATAGCTTTTCTGTAAAGATCTCTAACAAATTAAGCCTGCTGCAATCAATGTAAGCCACACAGCACCACACACACTATACATTGCAACCGTGATAAGCACTAAGGAGGGCCAGTGGCCATGTGGAAAGACTCCCAAGCCTGGGAAGGAAGTTTACAGCCAGCTGGCTTCAACATCTCAGAGCTATGTGTGGGTTTGGTTGCTTTGTCTGACCAGACGATAGAAAGCTTTTGCTTTCCCAACTATTTCCAATTTCTGTTGCCCTGTGGAAATATCGTCTTGCTTCCTGTCTGGTCCATGTAGGATTTAGTTTGGTGCACAAGAAACAGTCAAGTGGGTACAGGGTGCCCAGCTTCTCTTCATGAGCGTGGGAGTGCCAGCCTGGGGTGACTTCCTTCTCTGAGGGGGGGGAAGTCCCCTGGGTGGCTGTTTCAAACCGACTGAGCTGAAGGAGGCCTACACATACTTGTGAATTATTTACCTTGCAGTCCCCAGGGCTCAGAAGGCATGCCTGCTCCTGTGATCTATGGGCCAGTAAAAGATGATTAGGGCTCTCCTTGCTGTGTGGGTGTTGATGATGGGATGATTTCCTCCTTGACAGATGGCAGGCATGTGTGCCTGGGCTGATCATTTATTTGCTGGTTCATGAAAACGGCCCCTCCCCCATCTTTGGTCTACCTTTGGAGAACCTCATTCCTTCATTTGAGGCTTCAGACTCTGCATTACATCACCAATCTGACTTCTCTCCCCATGGGACGGTGTGAGGAAGTACTTCTCCAGGAAACCATCCAAAGCCTGCTGACTTTACCTTTCCGCTGCAACCCTTCTCGTGGCTCCCAGCAGTTTCTCACGGACACTAAGTATGCATCTTGGGATAATTGGTCTAAACTGGTTCGTCAGATCTATTTACAAGCTCCTTTCAGTTTACTTATTTACTTAGAGCTCCAACGTTGCATGGGCCGTCTTAAATATTTTCATTAAGACAAAAAGTATACAAGTCACACTGTTTCTGCCACGTGACTAGTCTGATCCTAGTCCATATGAGTCCGTCTTTATGTTTGTGATCTTGTTTAATCTTCATAAAACTTTGAAGTTGCCACCATGACCCCCTCAGACAGATGAGGTCAGGGGGTGAAGTAGTTTCTTTAAAACCAAGTATCAATCACAATAGCTAGAATAGCCAGGCAGTGGTGGTGCATGTCTTTAATCCCAGCACAGGAGGTAGAGGCAGGGGGATCTCTGAGTCTGAGGCCACTCTGGGCTATAGAATGAGTTCCAGAACAATCAGGGCCACACAGTGAAACCCTGTCTTGAAAACAACAACAACAATAAGCTGGAATGGAGCAGCCAGGGTAGACTTAGGTATACACATAGGATTTTTTCCACTCTCGCTTAATCTTCAGGGACTCCTGCGCACAGCCCTGGGAGGCAATACTGTGCAAAGCTTCAGGGTGGCTCTCTTCAGCTTTTCCCTGCAGGCTTAGAACAGATGGTACAGGTGGCTCTAATTTTTCCAAACCAACATGCTTCTAGAAAGCATGCCAGGGAGCAGATTGCCATGAAGCTCTCTGAGCAGCCAAGGCTGGGTAGGGTTATTGACAGTGAGAGGTAAAGTGTAAAGCGCTGGGTAATGTCAGAAGGCAGCAGGGAATTACACTTGGACCCTTCTCAGTTCTCCACAGAGTCCGCAGTGATGATCTGAACACACAAAGCCAAGAATGCCTGTCCACAACTTATAAATTTATTGTCATTTTATGACTCCTTTAAAATTAAACTCTGTGTGTGTGTGTGTGTGTGTGTGTGTGTGTGTGTGTGTGTGTGTTATGTGTAGTGCTGGCTAGTTTTATGTCAACTTGACAGAGGCTAGCAATGTTTTGGAAGGGGGAGCCTCACTTGGAAAAAATGCCCCCACCAGACTGGCCTTCAGGCAAGCCTGTGGTACCTTTTCTTGATTGATGAAAGATGTGAGAAGGCCCAGCTCACTTGGGCCTCTGGGATGGTGCCTATCTGGGCTAGCACATATGTGTATACATGCATATGGAGCCCAGAAAGCAATGTCAAGTGTCATTCTCTAGGCATCATAGACCTTATGTTTTGAGACAATGTTACTCCCTGGCCTGGAGTCCATAAATTAGGCAAGGCTTCCTGGCCAGTGAGCCCCAGGAATCCCCCTGGCTCTACCTCCCCAGTGCTGCGAATATAAGCACATGGCAGCATGCCTGGCCTTTCCCGTGGCTCCTGGGACTCGAACCGTGTCCTCACACTTGGGCAGGGAGCCCTTCACGACAGCTCTCTCTCCATCCAGTGTGTGCTTCCTTCTGTAAGCTAGTTGTCCTCTCTCTCAGTAGACCCCCAATCTCTACAAAGGCCAAGGGCTTTCTCTCTCATCTGCTGCTGGGTCTCTGTGCTCAGTCCAGGATCTGGCCCTGATCCTGCAGCACAGCAGGCCTCTCCCTGACTCCAGATTGTTGGGCTGACCTTTTCCTTCTGTCTAGAAAGCCACCCTGCCCCACCACATGGATGGCCCGAGTCCTGCTTTGTTGCCTCCGAAGAGAGTCTGCTTGCAGGGTTTGGTTTGGTTTGTGAGGCCCTCCCTAACTGTACTGTCTAAAACCCTACTCCTTGTACCTACCACAGACTCATCACCTTGTAAACCTTTGTTGTTGTTTTCCTTGAAACCATGTTCAACCCAGAGCAGCATCAGTATAAATATAATCTGTCTCCTTCCACTAGAATGTAAGCTTATCGAGGGCAAGGACTCTACTGTTATATTCTTAGCATTTACAATGGTGCCTGGAATTAATATAGACTCAGAAAATATCTGATGAGTTAATGACTTAATGAATAAATAAGCTAAGCTAGTAAACAATTCTTAACCTCCTCCTCCCAGGTGGTCTGGAGCAGATGCCCATGGAGGACTGAGCTGTACATTCTCAGCCCACTTCTGCTTCAGCCGTGGCTGTGTAGACAGTTTCAATGCTGTTGACGTCAGCTCGCTCACAGGCAAGGACAGCGTGCCCTGCTTTTCAGCTTTCGGCTTTCTTGGCAGTAGCCTGGGACGTTGCCTTCACTGCCTGGCATTGCTGGGGAGTTATTACCTGAGGAGAAAGGGTCAGTGGATGACGATGCCGGGTTCCCTGTGTGTGGGCTTCCTCTAGAGTTCCCACACTCTTCAGCATGATGACAGGGTGACAAGCGACTGTCGTGATCACACTTCATGGTCTTCCCTCCTTCCAGATCAATCTGTCTTCTCTGGCCTTTCCTTCCCTTCTTCCTTTACCTCCTCACCCTCCCTCCTTCTCCTGACAGGGTCTCTTGTAGCCTAGCTGTGCCTCCAATATCTAGTGTAGCCTAGGATGACCTTGAATTTCAAGTCCTTTCTGTGCCCACTTCTTGCGCACTGTAATTAAAGGCCTGGGCTCCAGCACTTGGTTTTATGTGGTGCTGAGAATCAAACCCAGAGCTTTTGATGTGCTGGGCAAGCATTCGACCCTACTGAGCTACCACATATCCTATGCTCTCGCCCCTTAAACATCTGTCTCCAAGGCCGGCCACTGAGGGAACCCAAACCAAGACACTGTGCTTTTCAGCTCCAGTATCAGTGACCCAGAGGAGGACATTGGAGGCATCCTTCCCAAGACTTTCAGGAAGATACCAGCAATAGTTTGGCCAGCTTATTTAGATCATCAGTTGCATTTGTTCATCATTTTTAATACCACACATAACAGAATCATGATTTGAATATGGTATTAAAAATATCTAGAAAAAAATCTACAAAGCCAAATTGAATGTAAGAATTAAAAACCAGGAGAAGAACTGATAAAATCCAAGGCTAAAGGTTTTCTAAAGAGAAAACCATGAATCTAGAATAGAAAGAAATGACCCACTCTTAAGGTAGTGATTTTTTCTCCAGTAGGCAGACTTGGTCATCCAACTCCAGTTCCTGGAGACTCCTCCATCCCAGGGGCCTCCCAATTCTTTGTACACCACTCTGCCAGAAAGGAACGAAGTCCCAGCCCAGATCTGGACTGTCAAACAGCCTCACGTGCCAACATGCTTACAAGGACAAAGTCTCACTACCATGAGAGATGTGAGTGTTCAGTACTCATCCGACCGGGAAAAATCAAGATCCAATGTGCAGCTTATACCTATTGCCATGATGTAAATCTTCCCACCTCGTTTCAAGCTTCCAGTAGGGTAACGCTGTGAAGCCACATACACCACTGGCCCTTGAGAGTCTGTCGGGCCCAGCACCAGCATGCCACTGCTAGAAACATGATTTTAACAGTGAAAGGGGATATTTTACTTCTGTATCAAGTATTGCTCCAATATGTTATTAGGTTTGGAGACCATATTTCATTTTTGATCAATCAGTTTACTGAAGACCTAATGACATATATAGATATTTAAAAATATAGTGATTGTTAATCCATATTTAGGAACAATTGACTTCTGTCTTTGGGAATGTGCCCCTTTTCTAGGTTTTCTTTTATCTGAAATCTGTGGCTTCTCTGAGATGTGACAGAACTTAAGAAGCAGAAGTTTAGAATTTTTTTTTCAGCCATAAAGGAGAATGAAATTATCTTCTTTACTGGAAACTGATGCAAGTAGAGATAATTATATTAAGCAAACCCAGTTAGTCCCAGAAAGACAAAAATCACGTTTCCTCTCCTTTGTGGCTCCCTGATTTTTATGAGTACATAAAATCATGTATGTGTCTATGACACGGAGCTAGAAGCCAACCTGTCTGGGGGAAGAAAGGGATCAGCAGGAAGGGTGGAGGTCCATGAAAGGGGCAGGGAAAAGGGCACAGGGAAATATGTTCAAAGTGCATTCTAGACTTGCAAGCCAAAGTCCTTATGTAACCCAGTGTGGAAAAAACGAAGACAGCGGAGGATTTCACTTGCAAATGGGCCATGGGAAGGCCAGGGCTTCATGAGTGAGACAGAAGGCATCTATTATCCTGATTCTTACACGTGTGTCCCATGAAAATGCAAGATGTTCCTGGAAAGTTAATACTCCGAGTAACCAGAACTTCCCAGAGGGCCTGAGCCCACTGTTAACAAAGGCGCTCAGTGTTAGAGTGCCTCCTAAGTGTTGACGACTCAATCCCAGCAGCAAGCTTGAACCATTCAGTGAGGGGCACTTTCTGAGGGACAGTAGGCACATTTCTACCTTGATCACACCTTTGTATGTTCTCTGCCAGTGAGCGCACGAGCGTCCACCTGGCATTTGGTTCCAGATGTCAGGTGAACGTGTGTGTGTGTGTGTGTGTGTGTGTGTGTGTGTGTGTGTGTGTGTGTGTGTGTGATTCCCTGTGCCAGTTATCTCTGCACCCAGGCATGCCATGCCGTGCAGTAAGTGGCCTCATGGTGACAAAACCCCCAAAGACAGATGTTTCCTACTGAACAGAGCGTACCACAGAAAGTGCCATGAGAAATGTAAATAAGCAGATTTTGAAACAGTGTTCAGCTGGTGAGAGATTTGTCTAGAAGAATGGTGCTTCTTTATTAAAACCAGAACACGAAGGACCAACTGGCAGAGCAGAGGTTCAAGTTGAGGAGTTTCTCCTGTTACTCCCGGATTGCAAAAGAGAGGGGTCAACGGACCGCAAAAGCAGCTCATCCCAAGGCCAGCCAGTCCCAGCCTATGTGAGTAAGCAGGGCCACAGGGGGAAACCTGTGAGTGAACTCAGTAGCTGGTCTTCAGGCCTTCATGCGCTGCTATGGAAACTGACTGAGACACACGCTCTCTTGACAAAGCTCACATTGGTTTTCCTCCCCTCGAGATGGTTCAGTGAATGACGGGGGTCTGTTGCTAAGCCTGAGGATGTGAGTTCGAGCCCCAAGCCCCCCATCGTGGAAGGTGAGAGCTGACTCCAGACAAAAACCATCATCTGATCTCCACCCCGGACACTGTGGTGTTCTTGCTACATGAAGTAAATAAATAAATGTTTTCATTTTTTACAAACAAATCAGTACAAAGGCCTCTGGAACCACAATTTTCTCCCAACACCCTATTTGTTTTTTTTTTTCCTCCCTAAGGAATGTGTGTCTACAAAAGTTATGTGTCAAATAAAAAACAATATTTTAGTGATTCTTAACACATATTGAGTACCTGTCTTATATGTTATTTGTTATCTAATATTTGCACACATCTCTAGGAGGGACCTTGTTATTTGTGAACCAATGCACAAGACATTCAGATGATAAGTGAGAGAATGTATTTGAAGGCATCAGCATTTTCAACTGCTACACAGTGTCTTCATGAGCGAGCCAAGGAAATCCCCCCTCCCGTCCCCCCAGCCCGGTTATGCTGTGAGGGATTGCCCTTGCTTCTGCCTGTCACATCTGTCTTACTTACTTTTCTATCGCTGTTATAAGACACACAACCAAGGTAACTTATATTAAAGAAAAAAACAGCATTTAATTTTGGGCTCCCAGTTTTAGAGGGTTAGGATCTATGACTATCATGGTGGGGAGCAGGGTAGCAGGCAGGCTGCTGGACCAGTAGCTGAGAACTCACACATTTTGAGACAAGAACCACAAGACACAGAGAGAGAGACAGAGATAGAGGGACAGAGAGGTGAACAGAGAGACAGAGAGACTGACCCTGGAAATGGTGTAAGCTTTTGAAACACCAAAAGCCTGGATCCAGGGACACACCTCCTCAACAAGGTCAGACCTCCTAATCTTTCCTAAACAGTTCTACTAACCAGGCCAAGTATTCAAGCATATGAGCCAGTAGGGGGCCATTTTTTATTTAAACCACCACCACATCTTACCCTGGTGAAATCTTGTTTACATCAAGCAGCAGTCATGAGGGAAGGAAGCAGGGGGGAGGTGCCGGATGAGTTGAGTTGAGATAAGAAGAGTTAGTACTCAGAGATCTCTGTTATCTATACATTGCATTCCGATTTCAATGCATTCTCTGGTCTCCTTTTGCATCACTTTGGCGGCAGGTTCTCCCAGTAGGGCATGGTTTCTTTAGCCTTCCGCTACCCCCACCCCAACACATGGTGACCTCCTTGATCATCTGTGTCCCAGGGGACAACTTGGTCACTAACCATCGGTAGCATAAACAGCTTCCACTCAGCTCCTGCCCAGATCCGGAGCATCATTTCTCTACTCTCTAGCTTTCTCAAAGCCCCAGTTACAATAACGAAATAATTCCACCACTGCCGAAGGCATCAGGGTTCAGAAGCCAAAAGACAAGTGAGAACTGAACATCACGGCTGGTGGGCTACCATCGCCACTGACAATGCAAATGGCTTCTGGGTCCCTGTAACATTTAAGATCAGTTCTGAAGAGGCTAGCCTGGTCTACATGGCCAGTTCCAGGACAGACAAGGCTCCATAGAGACTCTGTCCCGACAAACAAAAGAAATCAGTTCTCAAGTATGTATTAGTCAGACTTTTTATTGCTATGGCAAATAAGTGGGTAGAGACAGTGTAAAGGAGGAAAAGCTTGTCTTGGCTCGTGGTTTCGGAGGTCTGAGCTCCTCATGACAGAAGGGCATGTGGAGCAGAGCAGCTCACATAAGGGAGCCAGGAAGCAGAGCAAGAGATGGAGAGCATGTCTGTGGTGGTTGTCTTCCTCCTGTTCTGTCTGGTCCCCAGATCACTGGATGCCACCCCTGCCCCCCATACATGGAAGGTGGTTCTTCCATTCCCAGGTGCTGTGCCACCTGCCAATCATTCCTGGACACACCTTCACAGGACACACTCAGAAGAGTCTGCATCTAATTTCCCAGGCATCTCTCAAGCCAATCAAGTTGGCAACCGAGGCTATTGGTCGCAAGCACCCAATTTGAAATCGGGGAGCCCTGTCTCCTAGACCCATGTGTCTCTGTATTTGATGGTTCCATCTGCTGTGCGAGGCATCCCAAAACTAGATGGATAAAATGATTCTCCACTGTGTTTTCTGTACATTGACTCCATTGTGTTGTGGCTGAATTTTCTCTAAAGGGCTGCTAGCTCTCTCTCTCTCTCTCTCTCTCTCTCTCTCTCTCTCTCTCTCTCTCTCTCTCGTGTGTGAGAGAGACTACAGAGACAGAGAGAGACTGTGGGAGAGTTAATATTGATAGATCTCTCTTATGGAAACTGGGAATCAGGAGAGTTTTCCTAGGGACTGGAGAGAGAGCTTAGTCTTGTTGTGTTAGCATGGGGACCCAAGTTCAAGCCACAGAACCTGTGTAAAAATCCAGGCACTGATGCACTTGCAACCCCAGCACTAGGGAAAGAGGAAAGGTGGATCTTCAAGGCTTGCTAGTAAGCCACAGCACATTAATTTGCCAGCCTCACTTTTGAGTAGAAGACTCTTGTCAAAAAAACCAGGTGGATAGCTCGTGAGGAATGACACCGGAAGTTGACCTCTGACCTCCACACACATGCGTACACATGGGAATAGTCACGTGCATAAACATGCACAGAGACACACATGTACACAGTGAGTCTTCCTAGTATATATTGTCCGACTGTGCCTCTGACTGCGCAGTTGTTGGAGGTGGAGGTGAGAATTTCCTTTATCTGGCAGACCTCACTGTTCCTCTCCTCTGTATTCCTTTAGTTGAAAAACCGTATGCATAGATGCTCCTGCTTTGCCGTTTGCCCTCATCCTGTGAAGCAGAAGAGGCTGGTACGATTAGACCCATTTGAAAACTGACAAGGACCAAAGGCCTAAGATCTTGGGACCGGACTAAGTTCACATACACAGCTAATGTGCTCCCAGCTGGAGAACCGGTCACGTGAGTTCACCTCGGTGAGATTTCCGCTGAATGAGAAGCCATCTGGTCAGCTAATTGTGGGCTTTGAGGGTTCTTTTGCTTGTTTTTGTGTCTTGGAGGGGATGAGGTTTTGGTCTGTGGTGTAAGAGCATAGCATCATCTGATCACAAAAACACAAAGAAATAAATATTACTTCCCAGGATGGTAAGAGACAAATGTGAGCCCCCATGCAGGACAGGACGGACTGCCATTTCCAACTTCGTTTGGCCCTTAAGTGGCAACGTATTTTTAAAAAATGATGTCATCACCTTGTGACAGAAATGCTGACCAGGTCTGCAGCAGTACAGTTGGATGACTCCGGATGTTGTTTCAGTGGCTCATTTCCCCTCATTGTCGCCACAAAGTCACTGAGACAAAAGTTTCAGGTACCTGGTTGAAATTGGCCTGGATGTCCTGTACTTCCTGACAAGCTATCTAGTTGATTCAAAAATGCGAGGGAAAAATTGGTTTAGACATGTCCCCAAATTGCAAGATATTCTCCCTTTAACCCTGACAGCTGGCATGGACAGAAAGATCTGAAAATATCACTCCATAAAGCTTGTTTGCAAAAAGCCCCACCGCAAAAATGCTCCCTGGACAGCTGTTTAAGACAGGAGCAGCCAGAGTGAAGTTACTTAAGCTCCTTCATTTTCTATTTTTCTTTTGTGCGTGTGGTGTACTCGTATGTGTGCACATGTGGGTGTGGAGGCAAAGGTCAGAGGTCGACAAAGTTGTCTTCTAGGATTGTCCACTTTATTCTTGAGTTGGGGGGGTCTTTCTCACTCAACTAGGGCCTTGTGATTTCTGTTAGACTAGCTGGCTAGTCAGCTCCAGGGATCTTCCTTGTGTCCACCCTGCCCCAGCTCTGGGCTCACACACCACAGTTGGCTTTTATGTGGTTGCTGGGGGCGAGGGTTCTGGACTCAAGTCCTCTACCCACCAAGCTCTCTCCCCGGCCCTTCATTTTATGTTTTTTTTTTTTTTTTTTTTTTTAAACTGATGGATTGTATGAAATAGGTTATCTAATTAGATTTGCTGTTTATGAGTTCATACTTTCAAACCTAAATGTCTTGAATTATACCATGAAAGGATAGAAATGATTGATTATGCTTTCCTGAGAGTTAGGATGAATTTCACTAGATTTTTTTTTTTTAATTCTTGCTTTTCTTCCAGGTTCAATAATCTTCTCATTCATGATTGGTTCCTGAAACTAACTCATAAAGTGTAAGACTTTAACTTCATGCACAGTTTTAAAAAAAAATATAACCTTATTGAAGTGAAACTTATATACCATTTAATTCACCTGTATAAATATACAGTTCAGTGGCTTTTAGAATATCATTAGAGTTTTTTTTTTATATACATAAGTTGAATATATCTAAAATCCAAACTCCCTGATTTGCTGTGTGATCTAGACGCCGTAAGAATAAAGGGAGAGCAGAAGAGAAAAACGAATGGAAAAATCCTGTCTCTTCTCCAGGAAATAAATAATGATCATTTCGGGAAAATTTCCAGTTTCATCTCTAAGGACTTCTTAGATAGCTGACCGTTCTCTCGGCATTTAGAAAAATGCTGTGGCTGTATTGGCAGGCACAGGGTTGAACTGGGCTTCCCAGGGAGCTCTTGCTAGAGCTGAAGAATCTGGGAGTGTTACATATTCTCATAACCAAAGCATCAACCTGTTTCCTCTGCCCCTTCTGATGGGTCCATGCCTAAGCTCTGCAGTTCTTCCTGACTCACCTCCCCCTCGCTAATAAAGCAGAGTTCACATTTTCCGTAGTTGTTTGCTGTTCTTTGGGATTACACATTAATCCGTCCTGAATAATCGCCTTGAAGCAACTTAGTTCTCTTAATTGTGTTCAGGCATCTAAGGAATTTTACAGGGTTGACGGTAAAGTTGGCATTGAATTATACCAACAACACACGCTATTAACACACTTAAGCTTAACGCATCAGAAATGTCATAGTTCAAAAATGAAATCATATCACCAAGCATATCTTAGTCCTAGTACAAGGCTGTGATTTTTATAATGAGTGAAAAGAGTCATTCCCCTTGGGCTAGGGCATGGTGAACTTGGATATAGGGATGATATCATCCTAACCTTGCTAGGTTATTTGACCCGTGTGTAATGTATTGTTACATCCTTAATGATGGACTTACCTTGTGTCTTTTGCCACGATGGGGAAAAGATAAAGGGGTTAATTGAATAAAATTATGAAAATGCTAAAAATAATTTTGAAACCTTTAAAACTATAGCTTATAGAATTGGAATGAAGGACAGAATAGCCCACCCCAGAATAGGTAGAGCCATGATGTGAGGTTGTCCGGTTTTCCCCATTAGTTCCAACAATACTGCGTGGATCACCGGTTATGAGACTTTCATGACAGAGGAGGAGGCAGAAGCTCCACATAGACTGCCATGCTAGGCCAGTGCAGCAATGCAAGGATTCCAGGAAGCTCTTACACGTATACATGGAATGGCACAATTAAATGTGGAGCCGCCATGGGCCACAGACACACCGGCTCACTGGTTCCCAGATCATTAGACCCTAAGTAAGAGGCTGAGGCATGGAAAGAAACCGGAAGGTGAACTAGAGCCTTGGATCTAACCTTGGCTCTCTGGTCGCTAGCTCTATGACTTTGGAAATGAAATGGAACCATTGGGGGAAGCTCTAGAACACACATGGACTTGTGACTTTGGAAAATAAATGTGGAATCCTCTCTTCCCAGGGATGGGAGTATCTTCCAGAACAACTGGCCCTGGGAAACAGAGGTCAGCATCTGAACTCCCTTCTCTGACTGAATTTCAGAGTTTCCCAGGCAAGATCCTCACATCTTAGGGATTCCATTCCCTCACTTTTAGATCTTGGCAGCCGCCACCTACTTTTCTTCAAGTTAATGAGATGCTATTTGGAGTCTAACTGGATGGTTGCTTGGCACTTTAGGCTGCTTGGGCTGTGATCACAAATGCCGTAGACATGGTGGGTAAACAATATACTTATTTCTCACTGTTCTAGAGACTGGGGTTTAGATGACAGTTTTGGATCAGGGTGCAAGGAGATGCAGCTTCCTGGTTTGTAGGTGGCTGCCTTCTTTCTGTCCTCACATGACCTTTCTTTGATCTGTATATATATATATATATATATATATATATATATATATATATATAGAGAGAGAGAGAGAGAGAGAGAGAGAGAGAGTTGGTTTTGCTTACTTGTATATTCTACCTTCTTTTCTTTTCCTCTCTTCTCTCCTCTCCTCTCCCCTCCTCTTCCCTCCCCTCTCCTCCTTTCTCTTCTCTCTCTCTTCTTTTTTTTTTTTCTTTTTCTTTTTTTGAGATAGGGTCTCTCTATGTAGTCCTGGCTGTTCTGGAACTCCCCTATGTAGACCGGGCTGATCTCAAACTCAAAGAATTCTACCTGCCTCTGACTCCTAAATGCTGGTGTGCACCATCACGCTGGGATCAAAGGTGTGCATCACCATGCCTGGATTCTTGTTTCATTTTTAGTTAAGAAAACGTAAAAACCAATTTCCCTTTCAGTGCTAGGGGTCAAAGCCGGGGCCTTGTGCATGCTAGGCAGGTGCTCTTCCACTGAACTGCACCCCCCACCCTACCTTCCTATTCCTATAAGGATGCTGATCCCACCACTGGGGCCTCATACCCTTGACTTCAGCTAAAACTAATTACTTTTCACAGCTCCCGCCTCAAGATTCCATTATATGCGAAGTTAGAACCTCAACATATAAATATTTTTGGCAGGGGCGGCGGGGGCGCGGGGAAGGGCGCACAACCAGATTTTAAATTCTAACAAATGCAAAAAAGTCAGTGAAGAGAAAGGATTGACATGGCCTCTCCATTCTTTTCTTAGGAAACTCCTCTAAACAATGTCATCAGCAGCCCCTGTGCTCCCTTCTGCTCTTTCCGACTTCAAACTTTGTGGGAACATCACCCTTCCCTCCACTGCTGTGGGAGCGCCTTCACGCATCAGCGCCGCCCCTTCATCCAACTGTCCAGTCAAACCACACGTCCTGCCGTTGTTTAATGGGCATCTGCTCTGTTGCCATTCCGCTGCTGTGACAAACATCATGACCAGAGGTAATTTAGGAGCTGAAATAGCTTATTTCAGTTTACAGGGTCTAGTCCATCCTTGAGGGAAGTCAGGACAAGAACTCGGAGCAGGAGCCTAAAGGAGAAACCCCACGAAGAATGGTACTCGCGGGCTTGCTTACCGATCTGTGCGTAGCTCACTTTTGGTGGTACAGCTCAGGACCATCCGCCCAGGGAATGATGCTGCTCAAAGTAGACTTAGCTCTTCTACATCAACTAACAATGAAGACAACTCTCTACAGACATTCCCACAGGCCAATCTGAGCTGGGTAATCCCTCAACTGAGACTCCCTTCTTGGGTAACTGTCTGTGCCAAGTTGACAGTTAAAAGTAACTACGGCAGGGTCCTCCGAATCCACTCATTTCTCCCCATAGTTTTAGCTAGAAGTAGAAACTAATGTTTGGACAGTCATCACCCTTTGTATGAGTCTTTGCAATTGTGTCTCAACTAGCTTTCTGCCTTCCAGATTTCTGTTTCTTCCATCCCTGCATCATGCCATAGAATATTAGCATTTCCCATTAGTGTTGTGGATGCAGAATCTAGGAAGCATCGTGTCTAATTGACTTTTGACACTTCAGCCAATGGGATCTTTCAAAGTAACTAGAATCATGTTTGTAACAGTCAATGGCTCTTCCTGTTGCTCTAAGGCTCAACCAAAATTACTTAACCCGGTGTGTAGAGCTCACCTTATTGGTCTTAACTTATATCAAGTGCACGCAGCTGTGATGGGAAAACTTTCCCCAATTCCTCATACTGTTCTTTTAGCATGCCACCACCTTAGCTTAGAGAAGTGAGCTTATGGAATTCTACCCCATTGGAGAGGAGGCCCTTCAATACACATGGAGCAGAAAAAAGAGAAGGATAGGAAGGAGAAGAAACGTGTAGCCCGCCTCCCCCATTTTAGTGGCAGTAAAGATTGTGAGGAGGAAAAGAGAGGAAGAAGCTGTTGGTTAGAAAGGGAAGGAAAGCCAGCAGTCAGTCCCAGGCTCCTGGGAGCGCAGGGTCGTGCTCAGCAAGTGAGTGACATTGCGATGATGAGGGAGGAAGCTAATGCCACACCCTTCCCAGGGTAAAGCCCTAGAGATATGGGGTATGGAGGAAATCTGGAGTTTATCTTCAGTTCCTGGGTGGGACAGAGGTGGTGTCAACGGAGGCACAGCAGGGACACTACGACCGAGAAAACATCCAGGAGAGGCCGGTGTGAGGTGAGGAGTCAGCTGTGGAGACTTTCTGGTCTTGACCGAGAGCCCAAGGGAGCAGATCCTAAGTTCCATCGACAGCTGACATGACGAGGGACTCCAGAGCCACACTGTGGGATCAGAGAGCATGTGTCTCCCCTTGACCGCAGACGCATCAATCACAGCCCTTCCTCCCACACACCTGGACCTCTCCAGAAAACAGCAGGGGAGGGGGGGCTTCCTCAGAGGCCCAGTTATTTTTCCAAGGGAGACTTGGCATTCCTCAAATGGTCTCTTTAAACGATTAGACTGTATCATGCTTTGAACAGACTTGAACAGTCCCTTAATGTGTTTTTCCTATTAATAAGCAGCCAGAGACTTAGGAAAAAGACCAAAATAAAGAAAAAGCAGGTTTCTGCACATCTCAGTTGGAGTGTGTGAGACGGTTTTTTTTTTGCAAGCCGGCTACGTTTGCAGAACTCAGAAAGGAGCAGCAGCAGTGCGGAGCTCGTGCATAACACTCTCGGTTCCCCTTTCCCATCCCACCCCCTTCTGTTTCTGCTAATGCTTTGGAAAGCCAGTGGGGGAATGGAAGGCAAAGTGCAGACATTCGAAAACCTGGCAACAGATTAGACAACACTCTGTTGATGCATAGTAGACCAGGGTGGCTTCGAACCGGGTCAAGTGCAGCTTGCCGTAAGGACGCATCATCCACCTAAGAGGCATCTTGGAGGAGGAGGGTGGGTAGACCTATGTGGAACCTAAACAAGAGGTCAGAACGGGATTTGCAGCTCAGGGGTCCTCAGCCAACCGATGGTAAGTGAAGATACTGACTTGGACAGGCTCTCCTCTGGCGAATAGCAGGAGGACCGTACAAGGTTGGTGGTGACCAAGGACCCGCGTAGACGAGGTAGGAAGAAGATGGTTGGTAAAATGGCCGGCTGGGGGAAAGGCCAGGCTGTGTTAGGGAATGGCAAAAGAAGAGAGAGAGAGTTTCAGAAGAGAGGGAGGTGGAGTGTCGTCCTAGATTTTGCACTCAGAACTTAAAAAGACTAGAGAGTGTGATGGCTCGTGCCTCTAGATACAGCACTGTAGAGGAGCAGGCAGGAGGGTCAAGAGTTCAGGATCACCCTCAGCTACATAGTGAGTCTGAGGCCAGCCTGAGCGACATGATGTCCTGTCTCCTAAACAAAACGAAACAAAACAAAACAAAACAAAACAAAACAAAACAAAACAAAACAAAACAAAACAAAACAAAACAAAAGGTATATAACAGTCTGGTTAGCTGGGTTAGCTACTTTTAATTTATTCAAAAATATGAAGTACTCACCGTATATCCTATACGACAGCAAGCTCTGTGGAAACAGAGATGAAAAGCTTAAAGCAGCCAAACAGTTGGGTAGGAAGCCACGAGGAAGGGCCCACGGTGGCTTTGTCCACAGCCGCAGCAGTTAAAGTGGCAGTGGTTGGGGAGGGCTGGGAGGGGGGTTCTTTGAAGCAAGACTGTGGAAGTAAGAATCCATAGCGGGAAGAGAAAACGGCTTTTGAGAGATGAGTGTGAGAGGAATGAGGGTCCACAGCTCTCTCAGTAAGCACATGTGGACTAGCTCTTCCGGGTTTGACTGTCAATGGAGGGGACAGCTTTACTAGGCCAGCTCTTAGGGTACTGCCATCCTAACGAGGGAGCTGGGCGTATAGCATCCTGAGAACACATTTACAGGAGAATGCAGCTCAGCACTGGGTGATGGCAGGAAGGGACCTACTCTTCCTAGAGAGCAGGTCTTCTCTGCGCTGGACACTTGAGTTGGGCTCCAGGGAAGGGGTGGGGACAGCTGCCTACACACGTGGATGGACAGGCTGAAGGAAGGTTAGTTTGTGGACTGCAGGAGAGGAGAGGCTCCGAGGAAGACTGTAAGAGAGGAGGTGCGCGAGGTGGACAGAGGATGGGATGAGCTGGTGAGCTCTTGCCTGTGAAAAACCCTGTCTTAAAAGATGGCGTCTTCTGGCTTGCACCTGGACACAAGTGCCCATGCATCTGTTCACACACGTACACATTTTAAAATTTTCTTTCTTTCTAGGTGGCTGCCTTTGCTCATACACAGTAGCTTCACTGAAATACTACGCTTTTGTTTTCGCAATGTCCGCTCCCTTTAGATGCTTTCCTCAAACAAATTAAACTTGTTCAAACTCCTTTGTGTCTTTATGTAAGAGGTATATAAGCATTCCCATGTGCTCCTTAACAAAGGCAGCTAATTTGATCCTCAGTGATAGTGATTTCACAGTTTTTCTTTTCCATAAATTGCTGTAGCTTATTTTAGCGAAGCCACTTGTGAAGTTCACTCAAGTTCTGTTATTTTTTTTTTCCTTCCCTTCCCTTTTATCACATGTTTTCAGATTTAATTTGGAGGCTTGAGACATCCTTATTTCTGTATGTGTTAAGGTATCCTTAGAAAAGCTTCCTGCCAAAGAAATCAAAGATTGAGAATGAATTTAGGACTTCAGACTTCAGCTTAATTTAGGAAGCAATGCCTATTGTTGATGGGTATAGAAAAGAGATTGTTCACAGCGCAGGTCTTTTTGGCCTCTCCTGAAAAGTGATTTTTTTTGTTAACGGTAATGATTAGGAGGTTCCTTAGATGAGAAGGGAGAGTGCTCTGGGAGATTTGATGGTACTGTGTTCCTGCTGTAACGCACAAGAGCGCAGCTGTGTCTGGATGTCAATGTCCTGTTCACATCCTTGGCTTGAAAACGTGACCAGAGAACAATGGGATCCGAGTCCTGAGAATGCCGTTCTCTCGGACAGCTTTGCCTCGGCTCCCTTTAGCATCCCTTCCTGGTTTCCTTTGCTTTCTGAACTATTCTTGTCCTATTAAAGTGCAGTTGTATGTTATTGATGTATATGTAAAAGCACCCACGAACATAGGTGTATATGTCTATTCAAACACGTGATGTCATGAGAACAAACCAAGTCTGTCAATGGCTGGTGTGTCTTAGCCTACATTGTAACACTGTTGGAAACAACTTGAAATTTATTCTTGCTGTTTGGTGGAACATGACCAAATCTACAGTGTAAACCATGGGGATATTAATTCAGATAGAATTTCCGGACGTATTACAGTTTTCTCCTGGAAAAGTTGAAATCTACAGGAAAATTGACAGATGTGGGAAATATATTAATCCAAACGTGCATATTCTGTCTTAAATGTGTACCCTAGCTTTAAATGTGTGTGTGTGTGTGTGTGTGTGTGTGTGTGTGTGTGTGTGTGTGTGTGTTTTGGTCTAGGTCATGTAACCAGAAATGGGAGAACAAGAGGGGGATGGGGGTTGAAGGTGGGTGGGTAATAGAACACGTGACAACAAAGGACTGTAAATGGGGGAGGGGCTGTGGACGAAAAGGAGGACAGAGAACCAATGGAAACAAAATAATGTTGAAAAGGTCATGGTGGGGGTTAGGAATTCAGCTCAGTGGTAGAGTGCTTGCCTAGCAAGCACAAGGTCCTGGGTTCGGGTCCTCAGCTCTGAAAAAAAAAAAAAAAAAGGTCATGGTGAAACCAAATGCTCTGTAGGCTAATTTAAAAAAAAATTTTTTTTTTGAAGTTTGCTTTCTGATCCAAACCAAATCCTAGTTTAACACGCAAATGGCAGTCTAGTAACCACGGTAAAGGGCATAGACATGGCAAGAGAGGAAAGGGGTGAATAAAAATCCTGGGAATGTAGACTTCTGGCCAGCAGGAAATGGATTTATTCTGTCTGGCGGGGTGACAGTGAGAAAGTTTATGCAGAAGTCAGGGAATCATGAAATATCTGTGTTTTGGAGAGTCTCAAGTTCTAATGTGACCAAAGATACATCTCCCGTGGGTGATACACACAGAGAAGAGAAGGGAGATGGCGCCTGGAAGCCAGTTCGCGCCATCCGGACTCAACGTGAACGCTGCAGTGTTGGCCAGCTGGAAATACTCCTCACTACCCAGCAGCCGCGCAGGGCGAGGCCAAGGGAAGGAAAGGGACTGGGAAAGAGTTTGCAAATATCGTCTAGCTCTCTTTGCAGACCCCAGCCTTGTTTAAAGCCGGGGGACACTGAGACAGCCACAGTAAAGTCAGTCAGGACGAGGAGGAGGAGGGTGAGGAGGGTGAGGAGGAGGGTGAGGAGGAGGGTGAGGGTGAGGAGGGTGAGGAGGAGGGGGACGAGGGGGACGAAGGGGAGGAGGAGGAGAAGGAGGAAGAAGAGGAAGAAGAGGAAGAAGAGGAAGAAGAGGAAGAAGAAGAAGAAGAAGAAGAAGAAGAAGAAGAAGAAGAAGAAGAAGAAGAAGAAGAAGAAGAAGAAGAAAAAACAAAAACAAAAAAAACCCCAAAAACAAAACAAAACAACAACAAAAATGGTCGAGGTTTTCCTCGTCTGTGCTTGAAGTGGAGAGATATGGAATCTAATTCCGTTTCTGACCCTAACAATTTCGGGTAAATCATTAACCTGCCAGTGGCTCAGATGCTCGTTGTAAAATGAGATGGTTGACCCGAATCAGTGACTCCCAAATGTTAGCATCAGAATCACTCGGGGCTGGGGTGGGGGTGGGGTGGGGCGTGGGGGGGGGGTGAGTGGGGGTGGGGTGGGGTGAGTGGGTGGATGGGTAGTGGCAGTCTCTAATGCTCTCTCTGGCCTGGCTGGTCCAGGTGGGCCTGAGAATTTGCATGTCTCAGCATGCCCATTGTTTGAGAATCACATTTGAGATCGAGTGACCCGGAGATGTCTTTTCCTGTGCAAAAAAGTCCTAATCTTCTTACCTTAATCTTCTCAGCTGAGGGAAGTTTCCTTCTCCTGGCACTGGGAGAGGCTGGGCCAATGGGATGTGTGTTCATGAAACCAAGCTTCCTGAGGTCTTCAGGCCGAGGCATGGCTCAAGTATTGCTTTAATACACTAATAGGTGGACGGCTCTAAAGTTGTAAGAGGAATGTGAGAAATTTAACTCTTTTGGCCCACCAAAATGTGGGGCTGTGTTGGAGGTGTCCCGGTCATGTCTTCTGATGGAAGGCTGTGTCCATGTAGACCTTTTAGTTTAAATTAGGGTCGGCGGGAAACGACAACAACAGGAAGATAAAGCACTAGATGAGAAAACATGAAAAAAGAATTTCAGAGAGCCGTCGCCTAAAGAATCCTTGGGGCAGAGTTTTTAGGGGCATTAAATTTTTTAAAAATAATTTTTAATAAAAAAAAGTTGCAAATAACTAAAAAAAAAAAACATCACACACCAAAATTAACCAGACCCCAAATCTTTGCAACGGAATCAACTTGCATTTGAATGGCATTATTAGCACTGGGTGTACTAGTTTCTCAGTTTAGATGATATGAAGCTCTAGTTTTAATTCAACTTCTTCATTTTTGCTACAACACATTATTATATTCAAAGCAAGCCAGTAATCAAATGGGGGGAATTCCAAACAAGTTATTTCCTCCTCGTTCTGATTAGAGATCAGTTTTGCCTATGGCATTCTTTCTTTGGAAACATGTACTGGACAAGATAGGCTGCCTTGGGGGTTCTGATAGTGTAGTTACATTATGGATTATGTCACTTAATTGCTGAAAGTCTATGCCACTGTGTTTTTAATCGCTGTCTACTTTCAGCCAAGGTTTAAAAATCAGTATCCCTTAGAGATAGAATAGGCTTTTTGTTTATTTCTAAAAGAAGTGCATTTTAGTTGCAAAATATGTTCCCGATATGTAATGAATGTATTATTTTCTATTTCTTTAATTTAAAAAACAAGCTTAAATTTGATTAAGCCACTTAAAAAGAGATGACTTGATCCTGTTATAAGTGTCTAATATATTGGAAATCTGCTCCTTTCTCAGTGACCTATGACCCCTGTAAAATGCAAATTTTTCACAGAAAGAAGCAAGTGAAGGCATACATCAGGACTGGCTTTCCCTTGGCTGAAAACAAGAACAAAGTATTTTACCTTGTTTTTCACCCAATACAGGGGACAGGAGGTTGGCCTTTCCAGAAAACAAAAAAAAGCCTGCTAGATTACTTAAAGGCCATCTGGGAAACTTGTTATTGACAGATAGCTGGTGAATGTCCTGGGCCCCCAGAGGCCAGCAGGGCACACCATTGTCTGCATGGTGCCATAAAGGGACCTCCACAGCTGGTGTCCAGGTCACAGGGCTCTGAAACTAAGGCTAATTTCTTCCTTTTTTCCCCCTCGACTTTGGGTTGATTTGTGACATCATCTGGTGGTTTTGTTTTTGGAAGAAATTCTTTCACAAATAGAAATTATAAACAAACTCAACATGGCCTCCACAATAAAAATGTAGGCCACCACGAGCAGTGGTGAGGACGCCGAGAGATTGGAACCCAAAGTGGAGCAGCTGGCTTTATCAAGCCTGGCTGTTTCTTGCATGGTTAACCACAGAGTTACCAGAAAGTCAACTGAGAAGCTGTATAGTTCTCGATCTCTCCCATATGCTTTCAGACCCTTTACACTAGTATAAGTTCCACAGTCCAGGCTTGGTCTGTCTGGCATGCTCTGTGTGGAAACATCTGGAACAGAGTGTGGCCTGCAGACGTTGCTTGACACATGTTAAATAAAACCAACGAAGCACAGGTGAACAGTGGAGTCATTGCATGTGGGCTCTGGAGTTATCCTTCCCCGGTGGGAATTCTGGCTTACCAGAATTCAAACCCAACCCCCCCCCCCCCCCGCCCCAGGAACCTTGCATTAGACCCTAAGCTTCTTTGAGCCTCATTCTATCCATCTGTGAAATGGGATAGCAGTAGACCTTATAAGAATTTTGAGCAATAAGCAAAAGGCTTATTGAAAGCAAAGAAATCCCACTTAATTTTTTTTTTAAGTAAGCATGGACTGCACAATACTTAGTGCCATAGAATATGACTGTGTTAAATATAGATTTTTAAATATTTCAAGCTGGTACATTTTGGCCATCTTCTTGATTAACCTGGGGTATCTTCAAACTCAAGAGACTCCTGCCTCAGCCGCCCAAGTGACGGGATGACACACATGTAACAGCACATACATGTGCCATGCCTCTAGACTTAAATTTCTCTAACACTTAGGTTTTAGACAACACTCTAGTTAAAAATATTTAATGCCTTCTGGTAGAATGAGCTAGAGCTCGGGAGGTCGGTTACGATTCAATGTATTCTATCCTTAGACTTACTAATGCTAACTAACGTCCGTTTATTTGGGAGCTGGGTGGCAGGCCCCCCAAAGGAGCAAAATAAACAACAACACAAGACCAGCCAACTTCAGCAAGAGTTGCAAGGCCACTTCCCTTTGACTCACTCTAGCGAGAGGACTTTGCGAAGTCTCTCGGAAGGTTATGATATCGTAGAGATAGATGCTTGTGAATGTGGTA